>NW_011494861.1:19749456-19757571 GCF_000754665.1 Bison bison bison
TAGTTGGAGAAAGCTCACTTTACTGAACAACTTTATTTCTGAAGTGATGTGGATTTCATTTTCCAGACTTGCCATAAAATGACTGAGTTGTTAGTTTACCTCAGGCATCTGCACTGGAGTAACTGGTGTTTCTCACATGTTAATTTTTTTTTTTTTAACTCATTTTTTAAAAAGATATAAAACCAAAAGTGAGGGAGTAAAGAAGTGTCAGGAAAGAGTAAGGCTTGGTAAACTGCTTTAACTTTTAATTTTGACCCTTCAGGGGCAAGTTTCATATACACATCTTAAATTGTCTGAAGGAAGCCCATTTAGTTACTGTCTCATTAATGGCGAATTTATTTTTTAATGGCAGTTTTAAACAGTGATTTTATTGAAAGCAAAATCAATAGATTTAATGTGTTTCATCTATTTTATTCTTTACTGTTTACTATTATAGTTTAGAAGATTGGAGAGTTGTCCATGCCTTCCAAGGTGGTGCAGTGGTAAAGATTCCCCCTGACAATTCAGGAGACGCAGGAGACATAGGTTCGATCACTGGGTTGGAAAGATCCCCTAGAGGAAGAAATTGCAACCCACTCCAGGATTCTTGCCTGGAGAATTCCTTGGACAGAGGAGCCGGTGGGTTATGGTCCATAGGGTCGCACAGAGTCGGACACGACTGAGCAGCTGAGCATGAGCATGAGTCCAAGGTTACTTGAGCTGTTAGTCAACACTTGAATGAATATCAGCGTGTAAATATGTGGGCTTATCGAAGCAGTCTTAGAGACTGCCTTTCTAATTTTGCAAATTACATTTTCTTTTACTATAATTTTCCCATTATCTTCTGAATCTCTGATCTGGAAAAAAAACAAAACAAAGCAGGACTGCTGTGATAAGTTAGGTGCCTGCTTGTTTGTGCCACCCCCTCCCCTTTCATCTTCCCTTCCTTCCTTCTGTTAAATATAGATGGTTAAAAGTATTCTATCAGGGAGGATTTTATTATGTGAATGATCTAAACCAGTATAAAAATGTGCTTGTTGAACTCAGTTATTCTAGGACATAAGTTATCTCTAAACTATTCATTATTTTATGTGCTACATGGTGATATGAAAACTAAGAAGCCTTTAGAGATTCCTAAATTATGGAGAATAAGATAGGAAGAGTTTATGTTCTTAGATATTTCTGAGTATTTGATGTATACAGGGAACATCCTAGGCACTTGTAGGAGTTTTAGCCACTTAAGGAGCATGCTAAGGTCTGTTTAAGTCAACATGTATCATAAAGTAGATTTTTTTGTTTCTGACTTTGGTATACATTGTCAATAAAAGAAATTCCAAAATTGTTGTGGTTTTAATTCTTTTTTTTTTCCCCTTAACCTAAATATTTTTTCCAGGGCCTCTTCAGCCATGGCAGTCTTTTCCAAGTGTCATCTCTTAATTTTCTGTTATCTGCCTAATGGTGTGTGCTGTCTTTGTTTTTTCCACGTTTTGCCTTAATCATAAATTTACCTTTTTTTGCCAAACTGGAAGAGAAATTCCATGTTCTCTTTGTGAGCCACATTTGAGCAAAGTAGTCACTTTTAAAAGAATGTTCTTCTTTGTATGAAATCAAAACTATTCGTATATTCTACTTAAACCCTCTCCCGGGTCTTCCCTTCTACCACCTTCCTAAATGGAAGGCAGATTTGATCAAATAGTGCAGTCTGAATGATTTTCTGTTGCCCTTAAAATAAATTACATTTAGTGTACAAATAGGATCACTCTGATTCTTAATTATCTGTTGTCTGACCGTTGGTTAGCCTCTTTCATTAGCTAATGGAAACAGTTAGGCTAGGAATGGCTGTTAGTGGATTGGGTTTGGAAACTGCCACAACCCCAACTTGCAAACATCATGAGTTCTATTAGTGTTACTTTCTGCTGTAGATGGTTCCACTTGTAATTTTTCCATTTAAAAACTATTGTCTTCTTTTGGAGAGTTAGAGTGTAGATTAGCTTCTTGTTAAGTCATTAGATAAATTTGCTCCTTAAACTTTTCATCTTTTATCAATTGTCTGAGTTGTTTTTTTTTTTAATTGAAAGCCTTTTTTTGTTGTCTGATTCAATTAAGAAATTATAGCCTATTGGACTTAACTCTTTGGTATTTTTGAAGGCAAATTAGGAATCCACTGATAATTTTCTCCTTGAAAGATAAAATATCACCTGCTGTTACATTAATAGAGACATTAGAGATTAAATTCCCTGGAGGAGGAAATGGCAACGCACCCCAGTATGCTTGCATGGAGAGTCCCATGGACAGAGGAGCCTGGCAGGCTACAGTCGTGCAGTCGAAAAGAGTCAGGTACCAGTGAGCACACGTGCAGGGATTAAAGTCAAGTATCATGATATAAAAATATTAAATACTCGTTGCTTCTATGGGGACTGTCTCTAGTTCGGAATTTTTTCATCATGATGATCATCATCATTGTTTATTTAAACCATAGTTGAGGATCTCTTAAACTTTAGGTGTATTACATTTCCCTGAGCTTTTGGGAGTGGGAGGAAAGGGGAAGAGAAAGGGAAGTAAGGTTTGTAAGAACTTGTGAGTAGTGAAGGAGAGATATCTTCTTCACTGGGGATTTTTTGTAATCTTTGGAGAGGTGGATATGTCAGGCACAGCTGCCTTAGAGATACGGTTTTGATAGTTAAATGTGGATCTCTATGGGTTGAGGATTCGTCCTTTATTATAATTTATGAGGAAGTAATTATAAAATCATAGATTTGGAAGGGTTCTCATTATAGGACAATTTTTATATTCAAAGAAAAGGAAATTGAGGTTTTTGAGAAGATAAATTGCTTGACCAAAGCTGGTATAAGAACTCGTACAGTAATTCGTGTCTCCTGAATACAATTCCAATGTTATCAGTGTGGCAGTTTAATGAACAGTTGGTTTGAATGAGCTCAACACTTTTAAAGACGTGTAGCTTTGTGATTTTTTTTTTTTTAACGCAGGTTATTGTATCCAGGCTTCAAAATGTGTGAAGTTTTTACACTTCAAAAAGTGTAAAGTTGCAGAGTTGTACCTGGATGTTGATGGTACAGTTGGCCTCCACATCCATAGATAGGTTCTGCATCCTTGGATTCAACCAACCAGGTATCAAAAATATTCAAGGGGAAGAATATCAGAAAGCTCCAAAATGAAAAACTTAAATTGATCTTGCAGGAAACTATTTACGTAGGTATTATTAAACACTATTATTAGGTATAAGTAACTTAGAGATGATTTAACTTATATGGGAGCATCTGCATAGGTTATATGCAAATTCTATGCCATTTATATAAGGTATTTGAGCATCCCCAGATGTTGGTATCCATGGTGTATCCTGGAACGAGTGCCCATCCCTCGCCACCCCCACCGCCCCTCAGCTACCAAAGGATGACTGTCCATTTTTAGGGGTATATTTTAGCTAGGCTTCTTGTTTGTTCGCCTGCTTTTTAGTGTTTGTGGGGGCTGAATAAAAGGTTATTTAGGCCTTTTATACATTTTCTGTTTTATAGGTAAAACAATGCTTCAATGCTTATATCCCTAAAATGATTATTAGGAAAGTTCAGTAGATTTTTTTTCTTCAAAACTTTTCCCCAGGGCAAAGAAAATAAACGTCTGCATCAAACAAGATGCTTACCTAGGGTTAAAAGTAAAAAGCAAAATGAATATTAATAAAAAGCAACTAGTTGCTTCTAAAATAACAGAGGTATCAGTAAAATTTGCTGAAATTTCTCTTGTTAAAGAAGTATTGATTTAATTGGCCTTATGCTCCCTTAAGCATGATAGAGTATCACATTTTAGACCATTCTCCTTATGGAGTTACTATTTAGTAAGCACAGATGATCACTGAAAGCCCCCCCAATCCCCACATCAATAATGTTGTTTGTGGCCATTTGCAGAGCAGCAAAAAATTGAGTCCTTGGATGTGCAGGTTCCCAGCTGAGACTAAACAAAGTGATGCTCTACCTTCTTGTTTTAACTCTCATGCCATAGAAGTGTGTTCTTTTTGCTGTCTGTTTAATTCCACATTTTATCCTATTCTGTGCTTTTTGTTGGTGATTTTATTATTTAAAATGGTACCCAGGTATAATAAGTGCTGTCTTTTCCTAAGCTCAAGAAGGCTGTGATGTACTTTATGAAGAAAGCATGTATGTTAGAAACACTTCATTGAGGCATGAATTATAAGTGCTGTTGACTGTGAATTTACTGTTAGTGAGTCAACAATATATATTGAGATGCTTTAAACAGAAACACACATAAAGCAAGAGTTGTCAGCAGAGGCACACAGAGACTTAACCAACTGTTTCCCTTAAGAGCAATAGTGCAGTAATCACTAATTCAGTGTTTGCAGTGACCTTATGGAACATACCTACTGCAAATAATGAGAGTCAATTGTAGTGTGGTAACCAGCCTCCAAAATGACCTCTAATGATCCAAGCCTCCTTGTACTCACACCCTAGTATAGTCCCCTTTCACACTAAATCTTGGCTGATTGACCCAGTGTGACCAGTAAAACAACAGTGGAGATAATGACTTGTAACATCCGAGACTACGAAGAGTTGACTCATTGGAAAAGACTCTGATGCTGGGAGGGATTGGGGGCAAGAGGAGAAGGGGACGACAGAGGATGAGATGGCTGGATGGCATCACCGACTCGATGGACGTGAGTCTGAGTGAACTCCGGGAGTTGGTGATGGACAGGGAGGCCTGGCGTGCTGCAATTCATGGGGTCGCAAAGAGTCAGACACGACTGAGCGACTGAACTGAACTGAACTGAACATCCGAGACTAGATCATGGAACACATGATTACAAATTCAGCACTTGGATTGCTGTTTCTGGGGGGAGTCAGCTATGGTACCTGGAAGACATCTATGTCCTCTTACAGAGAGAAGCCCACTGAGAAAGGAACTCAGGACTCCAGCTGAGGTATCATAAAAATATATATTTGGTCATTGTCTCCAGTTTTGGCATAGAGCCCCTAGTATCCTTGGACTTTCCTGCATGTCAGGAGTGTCTTTTGTTACCCATAATGAGCCACTATCTCATCTGAGTTTGTGTAGGTAAGGTGATACAGGGTGGTCACCAAAAAGACAAGTGAGTTTTCAACCCACCAGCTGACCTCTAGGGAGGGAAGAAGAGACAAGATAGAGAGCTCTTTAGAAGCTTTTGAACAGTGAGACTGGGTAAGCTTCCAGACTTGTAGACACATGGGGTCCTGGAAGGGTGATATGCCCCAGAGGGCATGGACACTCCGCAGGCACTCCCCTTCCCCAGCCCTCATATCTTGCCCATGCGTCTTTTCCATTGGGCTGTTCCTGAGTTGTATCATTTGTAATAAACTGGTTAATGGAGGTAAGATGTTTTCCTACATTCTGAGAGTTGCTCTAGCAAATTATTGAACCTGAAGAGGGGGTTGTAGGAACCCCCAGTTTAGAGCCAGTTGGTCAGAAGTATGGGTGGCCTCCTGTAGACTTGTGACTAGCACCTAGGACTGAGCTTTTAACCTGTGGGCTCTGTGCTAACTCTGAGTAGTTAATGTCAGAATTAAATGAATTGAGTTGCTGGACACTTGGTGATAGGGATTTGGGGAACTGGTGTTGGAAAGACACCATATATTTGGTGTCAGAGATCTGAAAAACTGTACACAGCTCTACCCTGAACAACAAGTAGCACCAACTTACCGGTCAGGTGAGTGACACCTTGGAAATTGATCTTCTAGAGCCGATCAAACCTTCATTTGGATATAGCCTAAGCTGACATCTGACGGTAACCAACTGAGAGACTCCATGTGAGAAAACTGGCAGAACTTGTGCCAAATTTGACTCAGATACTGTGAGACTAATAAATGAATATTGTTATTTTTTGAACTTTTAGTTTTGGGGATAATTTGTTATGCAGGCATAGAAACTGTTCCATCTCTCTCTTATTTTTTAACCTTTTGATAGAAAATTTCAAACACACAGAAGTGGCGAAAATTGTGTCGTGAGTCCCGTGTGACCATCAGTCAGCGTCAGTGATGATCGACTTATGGCCAGTCTTGTTTCGTTTATACCAGTTCACTCCCTACTCAAACTTCAGATTATTTTGAAGCAAATCCCATAATTTTTTCATCCATAAATATTTTAATATGCATTTATAAAAGATAAGAACTATCTATGATATTATTCTATCCCTCTAATCATTTCTTAAAAATCATTTGATATCCAATCACTATTCATATTTCCCTGGTCTTAGAATTTCATTTTATGTTTATTTGACTGAGATCCAGGTAAGTTTCTATCTTTTTTTCAAGATATTGCCTGTCTTTATGGCAGGCCAGTCATTTTGGTTGTCTAATGTTCATTCTTTTTTTTTTTTTTTGTATAGCAGAGTTTTATTTAAGTATAAAAAGGGACAGAGAAAGCTTCTGACATAGACAACAGAAGGGGGACGGAGAGTGCCCCCCTCACTAGTGTTAAGAGTTATATACTTTTTAATTAGTTATTACAATAAATCAAAGGAATGTCTCAAGTTTTTGAAAATTTTACCAGACCCACTCCCATAATTTACATTTTAAGATAACAGCATTAGCCAGAAGGTTTTCAGGAAGGAGAAAGTGAAAATGAAAGTGAAGTTGCTCAGTCGTGTCCGACTCTTCACGACCCTATGGATTATAGCCTACCAGGCTCCTCCATCCATGGGATTTTCCAGGCAAGAGTACTGGAGTGGGCCGCCATTTCCTTCTCCATGATGTTCATTCTTATTGCACAATAATAAACTGGCAACATAGTTGTTTAAATTAATTAAAATAAAATTAAAAATTCAATTCCTTGTCACATTAGTCACATTTCAAATGCTGAATAGTCACATGTGGCCATGACTACTGTATTGAATAGCCCAGAAAGAACATTTTCAGCATCACAGAGACTTGTACAGGACAGTGCTAGTTTATAGTCTGTTTTCAGGAAGAGCTCAAGGAAATTATATTACCTGGGTTCTTGCACATTCATAAAAGCATGTGCCAATGTAATTTAAGGTCAGTTCGTGTTGTTGTGGAATCTTTGATTATATACATCTTGTAGCTGTTGGTGTTATTTTCTTGTTTGCTTGTGTTTTGAGGTTCATAGGAATTTAACTTTGTCTAGTTTTGTTACAAATGTCATGTAGATTATTGGTTTAGGTATCTCTTATGGGGGAATTTAGGGAAATTCAAAAGTCTACAGCCTTCATCACCATCTTCCCAGATCTCTTTACATTTATTTCACTTGTACCTATTACAGAATTGTAAAGAGTTAAGGCTAGGAAGAACTGGAAATTTGTTTAGTCTCTAAACTTCATTTTAGGGATAAAGAGTCTGAAACTTGGAGAAGTTGTATGGTTGTTAAGTAGAGTCAGGTTCCTGTCCCAGTCTGCTTGACTCTCATCAGTGCCCTTCCCCAAATCTGTAGCACTGAGACAAAGGAAAAACCAAAGGGGCGGTCAGATGACTTAGAGAGGCAAAACATATGCTTGAATTTAATTAGCTCATCAGGTTAAATGAAGAGAAGGAAAGAGAAGCAAAGTAACAGACTGAAGCAGTTATAAAGAATCACATATAAGAATATATATTGTGTATTCATAAATATAATTTTAAAAACTTAAGACTAAAGGAGTTGTTTTAAGTTTATAACAAAATTGAGAGGAAAGTACAGAGAATCCCGTGTACTCTGTCCCTACACATCTTACCACCTAACCACCCACCCCATTATCAACATCTCTCACTCTAATGCTTGAGTGGTGCATTTTTATCAAGGATGAACCTACGCTGACACATCGCATAGTCTACTTTCATTCTTAATGTTATACATTCTATGAATTTGGAGAAATGTATAACGATATAAATCTATCATTATAATATCATACGGAGTATTTCACTGTCCTAGTGAAGTAAAAATGAAAGTAAAAGTTGCTCAGTTGTATCTGACTCTTTGTGACCCCATGGACTATACCATCCATGGAATTCTGCAGGCCAAAATACTGGAGTGGGTAGCCATTCCCTTCTCCAGGGGATCTTCCCAACCCAGGGATTGAACCCAGGTCTCCCACATCACAGGCAGATTCTTTACCAGGTGAGCCACAAGGGAAGCCCTCCCTGT
>NW_011494861.1:19757671-19781676 GCF_000754665.1 Bison bison bison
TGTTCATTTCCCTCGCCTGCCACAGCCACTAATCTTTTTAGTGGCTGCATAGATTTGCCTTTTCCATAATGTCATATAGTTGGAATTATATAGTATGTAGCCTTTTCAAATTGGCTTCTTTCACTTAGTAATATGCTTTTGAGGTTCTTCCATGTCTTCTCATGATTTGATGGCTCTTTTTTTTTTTTTTTAATGTTGAATAATATTCCATTGTCTGAATGTACCACAATTTATTTATTCAGCCACCTACTGAAGGATATCTTGCTTGGCTATAAGTTTTGGTTGTTATAAATTATGCTTCTGTGAACATCCGTGTGCAGGTTTTTGTGTGAACATAAGTTTTCAGGTATTTTGGGTAATTACCCAGGAGTACAACTGCTGGCTCATGTGGTAAAGAGTATGTTTAGTTTTGTAGGATAGTGCCAAACTTGTCTTCTAAACTGTCTGTATCATTTTGCATTCCCACCAGCAATGAATGAGAGTTCCTGTTGCTCCACATCCTTGCCAGCATATGGTATTGTTAGTGTTCCAGATTTTGGCCTATTTTGGGTTAGTGGTATCTGCTTGTTTTAATTTGCATTTCTCTGGTAATATATGATGTGGGGCATTTTTCCCATATGTTTATTTTTCCATCTGTGTATCTTCTTTGGCGAAGTGTCTTTTAAGGTCTTTGGTCTATTTTATATAATTTTGTCCTAGTTTGTGGCTTGTCTTCTGATTCTCTTGGTATTGTCTTTTGCAAAGCAGAAGTTTTTCATTTAAATGAAATCCATCTCATCTCTTTCATGGATTATGTCTTTTCGTATTGTATCTAAAAACTCATCACCATATCCGAAGTCATTTAGGTTTTCTTCTGTGTTATCTTCTACAGCTTCCATAGTTCTGCATTTTACACTTAGATCTATGATCCATTTTAGTTAATTTTTGTAAAGGATGTAAGATCTGTGTCTGGATTCATTTTATACTTGTGAATGTCCAGTTGTTCCAGGACTGTTTGTTGAAAAGATTTTCTTTTCTCCCTTTTATTGCTTTTGCTCTTTTATCAAAGACCAGTTGAAATATTTTTATGAGTCTGTTTCTGGATTCTCTATTCTGTCCATTGATCTATCTGTCTTTTCTTTTGCCAGTAGCACAGTGTCATGATTCTTGCAGCAAAAGGAATTTTCAAGCCAGGTAATATCAGCATCCAACTTTGTTCTCTTCCTTCAGTATTGTCTTGGCTCTTCTGGGCCTTTTGCCTTTGCATATAAACTTTAAAACCACATTGTTAATATCCATGAAAGAATGGCTGGATATAATTAAAATATTTTAAGGTAGGTAGTTATAAAACTATTTGTGCATTAAAATGGACTGAAAAAGCTTTTTTGGAAAAGGAAGCAAAGCATTCCATGGAAGCTTCTTAGGGCGTGTTGATAAGATTTGGTAATTCTGTGACCAGTTATCCTCGCTGGGTCAGCTGTGTGTTTACTACATTTTATACTGTCATCATTTGTAATTGTCCAGAGTTGTTACTGTTTTCAAGTAAAATAAAAATTAATTTAGACTCTTAACATTTGCCAAAAGTAGATATAAATAATAGGAAATATAATAAGATTGTTTTATTAAAAATATGATCAAATATTTAGAAAATAAAGGAATCTACTGAACAAAACCTTTGAAAAGTACTAAATTTTGGTAAAGTGATAGGAAATAAGATAAAAATATAAAATAATCATTACATACCTAACAAGATTGTAATCTTTCTATTGATAAAACAAAATATGTGTTTCTTTTTTTAGAATCCTCCATTATTGCTCAGAATACCCAGTTTTATTACTGAATTTATTCTTTTCTGAAATTGTCACTAGCGTGTGATTAAAAATAAGTATCTCTGTTAGTAATATAAGGTTGCTGCTGCTGCTGCTAAGTCGCTTCAGTCATGTCTGACTCTCTGCAACCCCATAGACAGCAGCCCACCAGGCTCCCCCGTCCCTGGGATTCTCCAGGCATGAACACTGGATTGGGTTCCCATTTCCTTAGGTAAGCAGTATATGGCTGTTTTGCAGATGCCTTTTAGTGATGAGCCTAGTGATAAATAATATTGAGATACTAAGTAGTCATTTATAGGTTTGAGTCTGTAGATTTTGAATAGAGACGTGGTGTAAATTAAGATTCATACTTTGATATGTGTCAGATAAATTGGAGAGGGCAGATCCTAAAGACATAGAAATTGGAAAATCTTGGTAGTAGTGATAAAGTTTTGGAGAAGGCGATGGCACCCACTCCAGTACTCTTGCCTGGAAAATCCCATGGACGGAGGAGCCTGGTGGGCTGTAGTCCATGGGGTCGCGAAGAGTCAGACATGACTGAGCGACTTCACTTTCACTTTTCACTTTCATGCATTGGAGAAGGAAATGGCAACCCACTCCAGTGTTCTTGCCTGGACAATCCCAGGGATGGGAGAGCCTGGTGGGCTACCGTCTATGGGGTGACACAGAGTCGGACACGACTGAATTGACTTAGCAGCAGCAGCAGTGATAAAGTTTATGAGCTAGGGTGGTGGCTCTCTAAAAGTAAGGGAAGATACGGTTAAAAAATTGGGGGAAAAAAACCTTTATTTTGAAATAATTTTAGATTTACATTTGTTACAAAAATAGATTGAGTTCCCTAATGTTAATATTATGTATAACTTTAGATCAAAATGAAGAAATCAATACAGATTCAATACTATTAACTTAAAGTACAGATTTTATTCGGATTTCACAAGTTTTTTTCACTAATACCCTTTTTCTGTTCCAAGCTTGAATCCAGGATATCATGTTGCATTTAATTGTCCTCTCTCCTTGTTGTCATTCAGTCACCCAGTCGTGTCTGACTCTTTGTGACCCCATGGACTGCAGGACGCCAGGCCTCCCTGTCCCTCACCACCTTCCGGAATTTGTCCAAGTTCATGTTCATTGCGTCAGTGATGCCGTCCAGCCATCTCATTATCTAATGCCCTTTTCTGCCCTCTGTCTTTCCCTGCATCAGGGACTTTTCCAATGAATTGTCTGTTTGCATCAGATGACCAAAATACTGAAGGTTCAGCTTTAGCATCAGTCCTTCCAGTGAATATTCAGGGTTGCTCTCCCTTAAGATTGACCAGTTTGGTCTCCTTGCTGTCCAGGGGACTTTTAGAAGTCTTCTCCAGCACCATAGTTCAAAGGCATCAATTTTTTGGCCTTCTGCCTTCTTTATGGTCCAGCTCTCATAACCGTGTGTGACCACTGGGAAGACCATGGCCTTGTCTATATGGATCTTTGTCAATAGAGTAATGTCTCTGCTTTTCAACACACTGTCTAGGTTTGTCATCGCTTACCTGCCAAAAACCAATCGTCTTCTAATTTCATGGCTGCAGTCACTGTCCGCAGTGATTTTGGAGCCCAAAAAGAGGAAATCTGTCACTCCTTCCACCTTTTCCCCTTCTGTTTTCCATGCAGTAATGGGCCAAGATGCCATGATCTTAGTTCTTTTAATATTTAGTCTTAAGCTGGCTATGTCACTCTCCTCCTTCACCCTCATCAAGAGGCTCTTTAGTTCTTTGCTTTCAGCCTCTCTTCTTAGTCTTTCCCAATCTGTGATGCTTTCTCAGGCTTTCTGTGTTTTTCATGACTTTGATGCTTTTAAAGAAAGCTGGTAACATATTTTGTACAACATCCTTCAGTTTGGGTTTGGCTGATGTCTTGTTATGATTAAATTGGACTTATGCCCAATTTCTAAGAAGAATAGCATACATGTGAAGAACTCTTCTCACCATATCATATCAAGAGATACTTGATAGCAACATGGCTTACCATTAGTGATATTAACTTTGATCTTTTGGTAGGGTGGTATATGCCAGGTTTCTCCACTGCAAAGTTGCTGTTTTTCTCTTTCCATAGTCTGTTCAGTAGAAGCCGGTCACTAAGTCACTATTCAAGGGGAAGAGAATTAAGCTGCACCCCCTGGAAGGAGGTGTATCAAAGAATTTGTGGACACATGTTAAACCTACCATGTAATTTAATTAATCAGTGTTTGAAGGAGATATTCTGAGGCTATGCACAGTAGATAAGGAATGTTTTGAGAGAAGCCTTCGTTTTTAGTAATCGATTAATTATATGGCATAAAAGAAAGGAAAAGGAACTCCCAGATTTTGAGCCTGGGTGACTGATATATTGTTGAAAAAACAGAGTCATTTCCTTTGGTTCTGTCATGGATTCAGTCTTTTTCTACACTAAAATCTAGTTCTATAAAGTATAAACAAGGATTTAGGCAGATAATCTAGATACAGTACCAGAAAACAGAATCTTGATTCTATATTCTTCTCTTGGTCCAGAGGGCATTAGCATATTTCAGGATATCGATGCCATTCTGATATAACTGACTTCATTCTGAGTCACCTTCATCCGGTTGCATGCTTTGTCTTCTAACAAAATTTCTTGATTATAATTTATGCATATTTTTCCTGATAAACTTGCCCTTTATTTTTAAAATTTGAGACATTCATAGGAAGTTTTCTTGTCTTGAAGAAGATAGCTCAGAAAAAAAAAATCAGAAATGTGGTGACATCCTATTGTCATAATTTACATGTTATCTTTAAAAAAATTCTGTTAATGTCTTTCAGGAGATTTTTTTAGTCAGTTCTAAAGCAGCCTCCTACATCTTTTATAGCAGAGAAGACAGATTTTGCTGGATCACTGTCATCTTGCCAGCCTATTTTTTTTCTTTGATGCAGAATATGTTGGACTTCCTCTTTCAGTCCTACTTAAAGCTCGCATGAATGACTGGTTACCACTGATGACTATCTTCCAGCAGACTATGGTATACAACACAGGGCTTTGTTTGAGAATATTGTAACTCTGTTCTATGCAGGGAACAATATAGTTAGGTGCTATTACATCTATATCTAAGTTGTTACAGAGATCCTTAGAACCAAGATCCTTTCTCCTTCCTGGTGATTAGTAATCTGCCAGTTGAATTCATAGTTTCCAGAAACCTGTTGTAAAATCATGCTCCATTGGTCCCCCACACACTGATAAACCTTGTATTTTTCACCTTGTTTAATGATTACTAGGTATTTAATTGCGAAGATTATTTTAAGACATTCTGTTTAGGTAATATTTACTTCACAGCTGGGATCTTGTAATTACTCCTTATAATAGAAACTTGCAGTCCCCAAATTTCTAACTGGAGGTTTAAAAATGATTTTATTTGAGTCAGATTAAACACTGGAATTGAGCCACCAAATTATTCACTATTTGCTGTTGAAAGAACATACATGAGAAGAAATGAAGCTATTTATTTAGAAAAAACAGTTATATAAATTACTGTTTTGAGAATTTTCTCTCATTTACCTGAATTTAATTTTATTTTTGTACATTATAGAAATCATTCCTCTGTAAGTAAGTATTGTATGATTTCTACTCCTTTCCCCATCTTATTATATCAAGTAGTTCTAGAATGAATATATGTGAGTTAGGCGTTTAGTGGGTTCCTTGTAAATATGTTTAGAATATGATTTGAATGTTGATATGGAATTTAGATGGTTATAACAGTAAATTGTGGATGGGATTAGGAGATATGTATGTTTCTTGTTGTCAGAATGTCCCCTATGCTCAGATGCATACTTTTTTATTTGAAAGAAATATACATGAAATTAGAGTTGCTAAATTATTAATGTCAGTTAAAGTACTCGACTGTTTTAGAGCCATTTAGCGTATCTGTTTAGAAGGTAAGTGATTGAGTTTTGGATGATTGGCATTCGAACAGATCTTGTTGATTGGGTGGAGAAGAGAGAAAATGAGCTAAAGACATGAAGCATTATTAAACTTTCCAATAAATACTGGTCTTAAAAACACAGTGGAAAAGGTCAGTGTTAAAAACCTGATTCAGTGATGTGTACAGATGGATGATACTAATTAAAATAACATGAACATAATATTAGGACAGGTTGGAAAATGTGATATATGTAAAGATCCATGGTAGTGTCATTTTGTGAATGCCTAGACCACTGAAGCATTTCATTTATAAATTTGAAATTCTATTTAGCCTAAATGTCTACTCCTGAGTATCATCTTTTCTTATAATACCTGATGTGTGGATAGCTTTCTTTGTGTACATAAAATGATAATATATATTTGGTGGGCCTTGGCTTCCATAAATTCTATTTCTGAACTTTATATAGATTTTCTGAACTCCTTTCTGCATCCCCATCTTCAATATTCTGTTTCCTGAATCTTGATGATTTTGAACTATTGCGCTGTGGCACTTCGTGCCCCAGATCATTCACACTGTTTTCTTTCTTAATGTGACTTGGTTGGCAATAGTTTAGGTATTTTCACTGTGTCTGGCCTTGTGGAAGAAGCCTCCCGGAAATTACATTACCAGGTACTTCTCTGGATCACCGCACAGCCAGAGCCTGGAACTTGCTTACAGTGGCGCCCATCTGCTTGGGATTCCGTCATGTCCTGCTGTTTCCTTCCCATCATCCTGCTGCTGTTTTACCACACAGGTTTTATTCTTGTGGAGTTTGGGGCTTGGTCAGTGGAAGGACTGTAGGCCTGCAGGATGGAGAAATAACTGGTTCTGATTCCCAAGGCCAGAGATTATTGAGGTGCCTCTGAGGGTAATCTGCTGCTCTCTGGGTAGCTGGTTTGGAATAGTAAGGATCCTTAATTAGGGATATGATAACTGTACTGTGAGAGTGTTACCACAGTTACAGCATATATGTCTCTTTTTAGACCTGCACTCATTGTCTTCAAGTGTACCTTTGTTAGTACAATATACAAAAGTAAGGGACTGTCAGTATTAAAGCGATGTGTAAAGTTTATTATTGCTGCCAAGTTTGTAAGAGTCAAAAGGTAAAGGAGTTATTTTAAAAGTCAATCAATGTTTTATTTAGTTCAGTGACAACTGGTTTCAGTCCTACAAATCTCATATGAAAACCACTAATGTTTCAAAGAATACTTTTTCAAATTAGAAGTACTTTTCACCTTTTGAAGCGAAAGTCGTCCAGTCATGTCCGACTTTTTGTGACTGCATGGATTGTAGTCCATCAGGCTCCTCGGTCCATGGAATTCTCCACACAAGAATACTGGAATGGGTTGCCATGCCCTTCTCCAGGGGATTTTGCCAACCCAGGGATCACCTGGGTCTCCCACACTGCAGGCGGATTCTTTACCATCTGAGTTATATGTGTCCAGAAAATGAGTGGCCAGTGGATTGTTTTGTTTGACTGCTTTCTTATTGCTTGCACGACATATTCAGGGGCCAGGTTAGTTAGACAGGTGTATGCTTGGTTGCAAAACCATTTTATTCTCCATTAGTTTAACTCACTGCATACATTTTATTTTAATTGCAAACCTCTTGTTGACAGTTGAGTTTGCAACCTTGCTTTAGAACAAGAGAGAGTGGGACATCGTAGTATAATGAAGGAATAGTTTTCGGATTTAGACTAACTTGCATTCAAAACCCTGCTCTGCCTCATTTGCTATGTGTACTTGGACAAAGTAGTTAGCCAAATCTTACTCACCTTATTTGTAAAATAGGGAAAATAATATTCTTTTTAATCGTTAAATTTAGGAAACAATTTATATGTAGCATTTGGCACATGGTGGTAGGTATTCCGTAAATGGTGGTGATTTTTATTGTAGTAATGGACAGAAGAACCATTAGTATCATGGTATCTTTCTCAAAATATTAGTAGTACCTATTACTTTGATACCCTGTGCTTTCTTTTTTTTTATAATTCAAATTCCCCAAGTTCTTTGTGGAAACACATAAATGGATTTCTCCTTTAAAATTTACTTGATGCTTCTCTTAACAGGTACCCATTTCATCCTGATATTTCCGAGGTCAAAGAACGTGGGACAAAAAAAAAAAAAAAACATGCAAGTGTTAAAAAGTAGGGTGATAAAAATGTTTCCTGATGACTTCTAGATTCTAAGGCTTAACTTTAGATTCAGTTCAGTCCAGTCGCTCAGTTGTGTCCAACTCTTTGTGACCCCATGGACTGCAGCACACCAGGCCTCCCTGTCTATCACCAACTCCTGGAGTTTACTCAAATTCATGTCCATTGAGTCCGTGATGCCATCCAACCATCTCATCCTCTGTTGTCCCCTTCTCCTCCTGCCTTCAGTCTTTGCCAGCATCAGGGTCTTTTAAAATGATTCAGCTGTTCGCATCAGGTGGCCAAAGTATTGGAGTTTCAGCTTCAACATCAGTCCTTCCAGTGAATATTCAGGACTGATTTCCTTTAGGATGGACTGGTTGGATCTCCTTGTAGTCTAAGGGACTCTCAAGAGTCTTCTCCAACAACACAGATCAAAAGCATCAATTCTTTGGCGTTCAGCTTTTTTTATAGTCCAACTCTCACGTCCATACATGACTACTGAAAAAACCATATCCTTTAGATTAGTGGGTGATACTTACTTTGTAAACTCTGTATTGGCAAAATATAGGCTTAAAAAAGTGTTAATCGTACTGGAATCAGGGAAAACATATCCTGAAGTTTGGAATATAAGTAAAATAAATAATAGAAGACTTAATTTAGAAATTATTCTTGGAACATAAAGTATAGTTTCAAAAGAGTGAAAGTTTAAGCCTATAATGTTTGGTGTTTCTAACTAAATTGTTCAAATTAGTATTACAATGACTATGTTGGGTTTTTATTTTAGTATTCTTTATCCTTCTTACATAATTTTTTTTAATTTAGCGTGCACATCATTGCTAAAAGAAACATTGCCCAGGGGATATGACCTTGTAGTATCCATATTGATGTTATCTCTCTGACTATCGTGTGTGTATATATATCCTCTAACTAGGCCAGTCACATAATACAGGAGGGTAGACCTGGCATATCTTATTTCAAAGAGGTGCCAAGACTTTGTCTTAACTGACCAGACAGTCTGCTTACAGCCTAGTAGTTTTTCAGATGCCCTAGAAAGTAAAATAAAACAAAGTGATGCAGGTTAAGTGTCTCAAACCAAACTGGTCTGCGTATCTACTTGTTCTTTTCTAAAATGCTTTCACTTATTAGACAGTTATTGAAAAATAAGAAAATATTTTTGTCCCCTTCTGCATGTATTCTGTATAATACCACTTTGGATGCCTGTGGCCAAAGCAGAAATCCAGTTTGAAATTTCCAGTTATTTCTGGAAAATTTGTTCCGTAGTTTTGAAAACTACAGTAGAACTTGTCCAGAGGGGAAAAAAACAGTATATTCATAAAAACAATAAAGTAATAAAATTATTACTTCATGAGAATGTCAAGAGAATAGATTTTCTTTAAATAGGTAAACTTAAAAAATGAAATCAGGATCAGATGTAATAAAGGGATCCCATTTATATTAAATTTATTGAGTAAATATTTACCAGTCCTGTCTAATGAACAAAAAGTCAGTTGGACAGTGAACAGTGTAACTTGTGGAACATATTGAAAGAAGATAGCTTGAGTGCTTCCAATAACGTACAGAATTAACCCCAACTAGGGATGGGGGAGCCTGGTGGGTGCTGTCTATGGGGTCGCACAGGGTCGGACATGACTGAAGCGACTTAGCAGCAGCAGCAGAGAAGGAGGAGAGAATAGGAGCCAGGCTTTTGTAAGAGAGAGAACTTAAGCTGGATGAAACTTGTTGTAATAAGTATGTCCATCACTCAGAATCAATTTCCTAAAGGATTTGATGCTGCTAACTGTGGTTTTCTCCAAGATGTAATGAAGTCTGCATTTCTCTGATCGCTTCTCTGGCTTCTTATCCTCTCTCTTCCACATAGGTGAGGGTTCTCCCAAGTGTCTGTCCTGCTGTTTTTCTTTCTCTTTTTGCTCAGAAAGGTCTTAGACACAGTTCCCCTTGTATATTATAATTTTAAAAGTTGAGAAATAATTTACATCTTATGGCCATCACCTGTTAAAAATGTGCGGTTAGGTGGTTTTTAGAATATTACCCAATAACTTGTGCAACCATCACTGCTATCTAATTCCAGAATATTCATCACCCAAAGAGAAGCCCTCTATGCATCAATAGTCACTGCCCATTTTCCTCTCCCCTCGTCCGTGAAAGTGAAAGTGGAAATGTTAGCCCTTCAGTTGTGTCTGACTCTTTGCCACCCTATGGACTGTAGCCCACCAGGTTCCTCTGTCTGTTGAATTCTCCAGGCAGGAATACTGGAGTGGGTTGCCATTTCTTTTTCCAAGAGAGTCTTTCCTACCCAGGGATCCAATCTGGGTCTCCTGCATTGCAGGAGGATTGTTTACCATCTGAGCCATCAGGGAAGCAACAGCTAATTTACTTTCTGTCATCACAGAATTGCCTATTCTGTTCATTTCATATATGTGGAATCATATAATGTGGCCTTTTGTGACTGGCTTACTTAGCCTAGCATAATGCTTTCAAGGTTCATCCATATTGCAGCATGTATCAGGACTTCATTCCATTTTATGATTGTATATTCCATTGTGCAGATACCTCACATTCATCAGTTGTTGGACATGTGGGTCTTTTTTTTTTTCTTTTACTCTTTGACTATTATAAATAATGCTGATGTGAACATCTGTAAACAAACTTGTTGATGGGTTTTCAATTTTCTTAGGTATATGCCTAGGAGTGAAATTTCTGAGTCTTATGGTAACTCTATGCTTAACTTCTTGAAGAAATTTTGAAATGTACCATTTTACAATCCCACCAGTGATGAGGAAAGATTCCAGTTTTTCCACATTCTTGTCAACACTTATCACTGTCCATCTTTTTCATTATACCCTAAGTGGGTATGAAGTGGAATCTTTTTATGGTTTTGCTTTGTATTTCATTAGTTACTGATGATGCTGACTATCTTTCTATGTGTTTATAGAACGTTGGGTATCTTTTTTGGAGAACTTCTATTCAAATCCTTTGCCTGTTTTTTTTTTAAATGTTTATTTGTTTGGCCGTGTCAGGTCCTAGTTTTGGCATGTGGGCTCTTTCTTGCAGCTTACAGGCTTCTTTTTAGTTGTGTCTTGTGGGCCCTAGGGCACACAGGCTCAGTAGTTTCGGGATGCTTGGGCTTAGTTGTCTGGTTGCATGTAGGATCTTGGTTCTCTGACTGGGGATAAAAGGGTTACAGTCGATGGAGTTGCAAAGAGTTGGAAGTGACTGAGTGACTGAACACACACACACACAGGGATGGAACCCGAGTCCCCTGCAAGTGAAAGTGAAAGTTGCTCCATTGTGTCTGACTCTGCGACCCCATGGACTATACGGTCCATGTAATTCTCCAGGCCAGGATACTTCCCAACCCAGGAATCAGATCCAGGTCTCCCGCATTGCAGGCGGATTCTTTACCACTTGAGCTACCAGGGAAGCCCAAGAATACTGGGGTGAGTAGCCTATCCCTTCTCCAGCAGATCTTCCAGATCCAGGAATCGAACCAGCACCTCCTATGGTTCCCGTGGATTCTTTACATCTGAGCTACCAGGGAAGAACTGCATTGGAACGCTGATTCTTAACCCCTGGACCACCAGGGAATCTCCCCGTTTTTTAAATTGATGGTTGATTTTTAGGAATTTCGGCTACTACACCCTATCAGATATATGATTGAAAATATATTCTCCCATTCTGCAGCTCGTTGTTTTTTTTTTTTTTTTTCTTTTTCAGTTTCTTGATGATGTCTTTTGAAGCATGAAAGTTTAAAATCTCAGTGAAGTCCTGTTGCTTTTTCTTTTCATTTTGTGCTTTCAGTGTCATATCAAAGAAACCATTGACTACTCCAGTGTCACATAGAATTTCGTGTATGTTTCCGTCTAAAAGTTCTATAGCTTTAGCTTCGAAAGACATCAGCAAAGTGAAAAGGCAACTTGTAGAATGGGGAAAATATTTTAAAATCACAAATAAATATACTGATAAGGACTAGTGTCTAGAATATATAGATCTATGTTAAATCAGTTTTTGTGTATGGTGGGAGTTATGAAGTCCAATTTCTTGGATAGCCTGTCATTCCAGCACTATTTTTGAAAAGACTTCTTTCTACATTAAGTTATCTTGGTACCCATGTCAAAATCAGTTGTTCATAAATGTGTAGGGTTATTTCTGTTTCCTTGATCTATATGTCTGTCTGTGTCTGTACCACACAGTCTTAATTATTAGCTTTGTATTTAGTTTTGAAATTGAGACGTGAATATTTTAATTTGTTCTTTTGCTAAAAGTTGAATACTAATTTCCAACAGCTAAATTGTTTTAGCTATTTGGGAGTACCTTGTAATTCTATAAGTTTTAGAATAAACATCAATTTCTGCCAATATATAATCATCTGGGATGTTTATTGGGATTTTGTTTAATCTGTAGATTAACTTCGGTGGGGGAGTATAGTCATTGTAATGATTTCCAATCCATGAACTTGGGTTATCTTTCTGTTTATTAAGGTCATCTTTAATTTCTTACACTGGTGTTTTATAGTTTTCAATATAGTGGTCTCTCACTTCTTTTGATATATTTATTCTTCAGTTCAGTTCAGTTCAGTCGCTCAGTCGTGTCCGACTCTATGTGACTATGTGGACTGCAGCACACGAGGCCTCCCTGTCCATCACCAACTCGCGGAGTTTACCCAAACTCATGTCCATTGAGTCGGTGATGCCATCCAACCATCTCATCCTCTGTTGTCCCCTTCTCTCGCCTTCAATCTTTCCCACCATCAGGGTCTTTTCCAGTGAGTCAATTCTTCGCATCAGGTGGCAAAAGTATTGGAGTTTCAGCTTCAACATCAGTTCTTCCAATGAACACTCAGGACTGATCTCCTTGAGGATGCACTGGTTGGATCTCCTTGCAATCCAAGGGACTCTCAAGAGTCTTCTCCAACATCACAGTTCAAAAGCATCAATTCTTCAGCGCTCAGCTTTCTTTATAGTTCAACTCTCACATCCATATATGACTCCTGGAAAAACATTAGCCTTCACTAGACGGACCTTTGTTGGCAAAGTAATGTCTCTGCTTTTTAATATGCTGTCTAGGTTGGTCATAACTTTTCTTCCAAGGAATAAGCGTCTTTTAATTTCATGGCTGCAGTCACCATCTGCAGTGATTTTGGAGCCCAGAAAAATAAAGTCTGCCACTGTTTCCACTGTTTCCGCATCTAATTGCCATGAAGTGATGGGACTGGATGCCATGATCTTCATTTTCTGAATGTTGAGCTTTAAGCCAACTTTTTCACTCTCCTCTTTCACTTTCATCAAGAAGCACTAGTTCTTCATCATTTTCTGCCATAAGGGTGGTGTCATCTGCATATCTGAGGTGACTGATATTTCTCCCGGCAATCTTGATTCCAGTTTGCACTTCATCCAGCCCAGAGTTTCTCATGATGTACTCTGCATGTAAGTTAAATAAGCAGGGTGACAATATACAGCCTTGACATACTCCTTTTCCTATTTGGGACCAGTCTGCTGTTCTAACTGTTGCTTTCTGACCTGCATATAGGTTTCTCAAGAGGCAGGTCAGGTGATATGGTATTCCTGTTTCTTCCAGAATTTTCCACAGTTTATTGTGGTCCACACAGTCAAAGGCTTTGGCATAGTCAATGAAACAGAAATATATGTTTTTCTGGAACTCTCTTGCCTTTTTGATGATCCAGTGGATATTGGCAATTTGACCTCTGGTTCCTCTGCCTTTTCTAAAACCAGCTTGAACATCTGGAAGTTCACGGTTCACGTATTGTTGAAGCCTGGCTTGGAGAATTTTGAGCATTACTTTGCTAGCGTGTGAGATGAGTGCAATTGTGCGGTAGTTTGAACATTCTTTGGCATTGCCTTTCTTCGGGATTGGAATGAAAACTGACCTTTCCATTCCTGTGGCTACTGCTGAGTTTTCCAGATTTGCTGGTATATTGAGTGCAGCACTTTCACAGCATCATCTTTCGGAATTTGGAATAGCTCAACTGGAATTCCATCACCTCCACTAGCTTTGTTCATAGTGATGCTTCCTAAGGCTCACTTGACTTCCCATTCCAGGATGTCTGGCTGTAGATGAGTGATCACATCATCATGATTATCTGGGTCTTGAAGATCTTTTTTGTACAGTTCTTCTATGTATTCTTGCCACCTCTTCTTAATATCTTCTGCTTCTGTTAGGTCCATACAATTTCTGTCCTTTACTGAACCCATCTTTGCATGAAATGTTCCCTTGGTATCTCTAATTTTCTTGAAGAGATCTCTAGTCTTTCCCATTCTGTTGTTTTCCTCTATTTCTTTGCACTGATCACTGAGGAAGGCGTTCTTCTCTCTCCTTGCTGTTCTTTGGAACTCTGCATTCAAATGGATATATCTTTCCTTTTCTCCTTTGCTTTTCCCTTGTCTTCTTTTCACAGTTATTTGTAATGCCTCCTCAGACAGCCATTTTGCTTCTTTGCATTTCTTTCTTGGGGATGGTCTTGAGCCCTGTTCCCTGTACAATGTCATGAACCTTTGTCCATAGCTCATCAGGCACTCTGTCTTTCAGATCTAGTCTCATATATTATTTCTCAGTTCTACTGTATAATTGTAAGGGATTTGATTTAGGTCATAACTGAATGGTCTAATGGTTTTCCCTACTTTCTTCAATTTCAGTCTGAATTTGGCAATCAGGAGTTCATGATCTGATCCACAGTCAGCTCTCGGTCTTGCTTTTACTGACTGTATAGAGCTTCTCCATCTTTGGCTGCAAAGAATATAATCAATCTGATTTCAGTATTGACCACCTGGTAATGTCCATATGTAGAGTCTTCTCTCGTGTTGTTGGAACAGGGTGTTTGCTATGACCAGTGCATTCTCTTGGCAAAACTCTATTAGCCTTTGCCCTTCTTCATTCTGTACTCCAAGGCCAAATTTGCCTGTTACTCCAGGTGTTTCTTGACTTCCTACTTTTGCATTCCAGTCCCCTATAATGAAAAGGACATCTCATTTGGTTGTTGGTTCTAAAAGGTCTTGTAGGTCTTCATAGAACCATTCAAATTCAGCTTCTTCAGCATTACTGTTCGGGGCATAGACTTGGATTACCAGACTTGGATTACCATGATATTGAATGATTTGCCTTGGAAATGAACAGAGATCATTCTCTCGTTTTTGAGATTGCATCCAAGTACTGCATTTGGACTCTTTTGTCAACTGTGATGGCTACTCCATTTCTTCTAAGGGATTCTTGTCCACAGTAGTAGATATAATGGTCTTCTATTATTCATTTTTTTATGTTCCTAATAATTGATATTCAGTGAATGTTTGGTTTTTAGAACTGAAGAAATATTTATTCTTAAGTATTTTATTCTTTTTCATACTTTTTTGTTAAAGAAAAAAAGAGTGATAAATCATATGCAGTAAAATAAGAACATTGGGAGAATCTGAGTAAAGAGTTTATGAGAATTCTTTGTACAGTTCTTTCAACTTTTCTGTGAGTCTAAATTACTTCAAGATAAAAAGTTTAGAAAACATTACACAGAAGGGAGGTATGGCAACTGGGCAATGGAATTAGCTCTCATATTTGCCAATACTGTTTACTATTTGCCAATACTAGGTGGGATAGCCAAAAAATGTGGTGCGTTTCAGGATGCCGGTTAAACATCTTTCTTTTGTTTTGGTGATTATTTTTGTGCCAGTAATCAGATAAATTGTCATTTTTAGTTGTTAAAAAACGTTGGTTCTGTCTAAATAGAACAGGCTCCAAATCTTCATGGGAAACGTATTTAATTTTTAAGCATCTAAGCAAGAATTACAGTGATAAAATACCATCATGGGGTGTGTATGTATGTATATATATGTGTGTTGTGTAAACTGTATTTCCCCTTCCTTGTTCTCAACATTTTCCAGAAAATAAGCTATCGTTATATTTATTGATGTCCTTTTCCTCTACGAAAGCTGTATTTTTGTCTTTTCTTTTTTAAAGGAGACAAAAGTATGTATGGCTCGTAATTGAGCATGGTATTAAAAGCCTGATCTCAGGCAGTCTGGTACTTGATAAGCTACTTATTTTGGTCGAGTGTTGTATTTGAATTTTCGCTTATTTTTCCCATTTCACGAGAGCAAAGTTTTCAGTTTTTTCTAATGACGTGCTTTTGGTCCTCAAACATTTCATATATGTGTGTGTGCGTGCGTGTGCACATGTGCATATATCAAATTGTTTAGAAATAGTGAACATGGTGGCCGTGCCGTGCAGCATGCAGGTTCTTAGTTTCTCAGCTAGGGATCGAACCTATGCACCCTGCTCTGTGGAAGCTTGGAGTACTAACCCTTGGACTGCCGGGAAAGTCTCAGTGTTTGAGTTTTTAATCAAATGACCTTTAAGGCCAGAAGTATGTAGATATGGTGATTGAGCTTTTTGTCAAGTCAGCCTTAGAGCTGAAACTATGTTTTATTCATTTTTTTATGTTCCTAATGATTGGTATTCAGTGAATGTATGATTTTTAGAACTGAAAGCCAAACCTCCCTCCTCATTTCACTGTTGAAGAAGCTATGTAAGATGGTAGAACTGCATTCACGACCTTTCCTCTTCTTTATAAGCTTGTGCATACACATGCATACTCACACATTTCCCCAAACCCACTTTTATCTCTGTTGCAAATGCCAACAAACCTGGTTTCCCAAAGTCATATTCATCTGTTTTCAGCTTCCTAAGAGTAAAAGAAGACCTTGTTTCCTAAAGGTCCTGGAAACAAAGGAGATAGAAGGATTTTTTTTTTTTTTAATGAGTTATGTGCTGTGGTCCCAGTATTGTGAAGTGTGAAAATAATAGCTGTGTGATAATACCAGTGTGGTCATTTAATGGATTTTTAAAGTAATGCACTTAAAAAAATCAAGATGTGTTATCCAAGTACCAATAATATTTAGAGAAAAGTTTTTAATGAAAACAGACATCTTCATGGAACTAAAATCAGTAGGTGCCTAATATGAATAAGATGTGACTGAAAGTTCTATATCATTTTAAAAGACAGCAATGAGTTCAGTTCAGTTCAGTCGCTCAGTCGTGTCCGACTCTTTGTGACCCCATGAATCTCAGCACCCCAGGCCTCCCTGTCCATCACCAGTTCCCGGAGTTCACTCAGACTCACGTCCATCGAGTCAGTGATGCCATCCAGCCATCTCATCCTCTTGTCGTCCCCTTCTCCTCCTGCCCCCAATCCCTCCCATCATCAGTCTTTTCCAATGAGTCAACTCTTCGCATGAGGTGGCCAAAGTTCTGGAGTTTCAGCTTTAGCATCATTCCTTCCAAAGAAATTCCAGGGCTGATCTCCTTCAGAATGGACTGGTTGGATCTCCTTGAAGTCCAGGGGACTCTCAAGAGTCTTCTCCAACACCACAGTTCAAAAGCATCAATTCTTCCGCGCTCAGCCTTCTTCACAGTCTAGCTCTCACATCCATACATGACCACAGGAAAAACCATAGCCCTTGACTAGACGGACCTTTGTTGGCAAAGTAATGTCTCTGCTTTTCAATATTCTATCTAGGTTGGACATAACTTTTCTTCCAAGGAGTAAGCGTCTTTTAATTTCATGGCTGCAGTCACCATCTTCAGTGATTTTGGAGCCCCCCAAAATAAAGTCTGACACTGTTTCCACTGTTTCCCCATCTATTTCCCATGAAGTGATGGGACCAGATGCCATGATCTTTGCTTTCTGAGTGTTGAGTTTTAAGCCAACTTTTTCACTCTCCTCTTTCACTTTCATCAAGAGGCTTTTTAGTTCCTCTTCACTTTCTGCCATAAGGGTGGTGTCATCTGCATATCTGAGGTTATTGATGTTTGTCCCAGCAATCTTGATTCCAGCTTGTGCTTCTTCCAGCCCAGCGTTTCTCATGATGTACTCTGCATAGAAGTTAAATAAGCAGGGTGACAATATATAGCCTTGACGTACTCCGTTTTCTATTTGGAACCAGTCTGTTGTTCCATGTCCAGTTCTAACTGTAGCTTCCTGACCTGCATACAGATTTTCAAGAGGCAGGTCAGGTGGTCTGGTATTCCCATCTCATTCAGAATTTTCCACAGTTTATTGTGATCCACACAGTCAAAGGCTTTGGCATAGTCAATAAAGCAGAAATAGATGTTTTTCTGGAACTCTCTTGCTTTTTCGGATGATCCAGCGGATGTTGGCAATTTGGTCTCTGTTTCCTCTGCCTTTTCTAAAACCAGCTTGAACATCTGGAAGTTCACGGTTCACGTATTGCTGAATCCTGGCTTGCAGAATTTTGAGCATTACTTTACTAGCATGTGAGATATCTCATTATTAGTATGTTTATTCAAGAAGGAAACAAAAGAAAGAAATCAGTGAATGCAAGTCACTTTTTAGTTTAAACTTTTAGTCATTTTTATGGATTTTTTAGTTTTATTCCAATTCTTTCTAGCTTCTGTTTTGAGAAATGCATTTTCAATTGTTATTCAAAGCAGTCAAACAAAAGACTTTCTTAATTGATACATCCAGTGAGAGATTTTTTTCTTCTACCAACATCTGGCAAAATATTTTCTAATTTAGTGAGTTTTGTTTTTTTTTTAAGGCTTGTAGACATGTGCATGCTAAGAATGTGCATAAGCTACTAGTTACTCGTGTTTTATGCTATTTAAACACAATGACAGAATGACAGTGGACTTTAGCCCAGAAGACTTGAAGTTTAAATTAGAGAAGAGCTAAAGAAAGAATGAGAGAATGAGGATTTATAGTTTCCTATAACTGTTGTGAAACAGTCATGTAAATGATTTTACTGTGCTTTTTTTTCCCACTAGTATTGTTGATATCTGTATCATACAAGAGAGAAATAATTTCCAGTATAAGAGATGAGCTTGTTTTTCAGATAATCAAAATAATAGATTTTTCAGTTACTTGAGGGTACTATTTTGAAATCGGTTTGCATAATTCAGTTCTTTTTAAAGTAGTTGTATGAAAAAGAAAGATCTAAAAACAGACAGCTGCTTTTAAAGGGGAAAACAAGTTTTTAACTATGTCTAAGAGCATTTTTAAAAATAACAGTTCATCTTGGATTTAGAGTGTGTTTTCAATGTTAACTAAACAACCAGATTTTCCTGTCAACTTTGGAAACTGCTGAGGGTTAGTAGCTTGATTCATGCCATAAGCAGATGGCATCTTGCTTCTGGCAGAATGGGCAGAAAATTCCTCAAGCACCCACCTGCGTATGTTCTAGTCTTCATAAAATCCTGTGTACTTTTAAATACTCTCTACACTTTTAGCCCACTGATTAAAGTTGAAATCAGAGATAGTACACAAATAGCTAAAGGTTAGTCTTATTTCAGGTCCTGTGACAAACCAAAAAAATGAAAATGGTAGACTAGAAAGTAAGCTATCTTTATTACTGGCAAAATAATACATGTTTATGCATTTCTAGGTGGTGCTAGTGTTAGAGAACCTGCCTACCAATGCAGGAGACGTAAGACATACAAGTTCAGTCCCTGGGCTAGGAAGATCCCCTGGAGGAGGACATGGCAACCCATTCCAGTATTCTTTCTTGGAAAATTCCATGGACAGAGAATCCTGGCTTGCTGCAGTCCATTTGGTTGCAAAGAGTCAGACATGACTGAGTGACTAATACACACATAACACAGATACATTGTTGTTCAGTGGCTAAGTGCATCTGACTCTTGGCGACCCCATAAACTGCAGCACGCCAGGTTTCCCTATCCTTCACCATCTCCCTGAGTTTGTTCAGATTCATGTCCATTGAGTTGGTGATGCCATCCAACCATCTCATCCTCTGTTGCCCCCTTCTCCTCTTGCCCTCAAGCTTTCCCAGCATTAGGGTCTTTTCCAGTGAGTCAGATCTTCGCCTCATGTGGCCAAAGTCCTGGAGCTTCAACTCCAACATCAGTCCTTCCAATGAATATTCAGGGTTGATTTCCTTTAGGATTGACTGGTTTAATTTCCTTGCTGTCCAGGGGACTCTCAAGAGTTTTCTCCAGCACCACGGTTTGAAAACATCAATTCTTAGGCGCTCAGCCTTCTTCATCATCCAACCCTCACATCAATACATGACTACTGGAAAAACCATAGTTTTGAATAGACGGACCTTTGTTGGCAACTTAATAGTTAAAGAACCTAATATTAGTTCTTTTAACATCTAATGGAAAAACCTGAAAGAAAGTTTTTGGGCAACCTAATGGATGTATTCTCCAAGAAGAAAATCAGAAATCTTATCACTAGAAGCATTTTTTTTTTCCTCACAACTTTAGCTTACTTTTCAGAGATAATCCCTTTAAAATACTTCATAGAGGACTGATCCATAATCAGAAGTTTTCACTAGTAATCTGGGAGAGGGCACTTCTATTTTGAGTATGATATTTTCTACTCCCACTTTCATGTCTCAGTTTTAAATTTGGGATTGTGGTACGTTCTGCCTTGAATGGAACTTGAAAGTCTCAGCAATAGCACTGCTAGCTTTGGAAGTTAGAAATGCATAACAGGCTCTGTATTTCTGAGATTTTTGCCTATAAGTTTATGTTCGACCTCACAGCAGTCAGTGGTTCTGTCTGTACTGTCGTATGAGCAGTGGATAGTGGGTCACACAGAATGAACTCTTTTGTAGGCAGTTCAGTTCAGTCGCTCAGTAGTGTCTGACTCTTTGCGACCCCATGGACTGCAGCACACCAGGCTTCCCTGTCCATCACCAGCTCCCAGAGCCTGCTCAAACTCATGTCCATCGAGTCAGTGATACCATCCAACCATCTCATTCTCTTTGGTCCCCTGCTTCAGCATCAGTCCTTCCAATGAATATTCAGGACTGATTTCCGTTATGATTGACTGGTTTGATCTCCTTGCCGTCCAAGGGACTCTCAAGAGTCTTCTCCAACACTGCAATTCAAAAGCATCAATTCTTCAGCGCTCAGCTTTCTTTGTGCTCCAGCTCTCTGTCCATGGGATTCCCAGGCAGGAATACTGGAGTTCATTGCCATTTCCTCCTCCAGGTGATTATCTTGACCCAGGGATTGAACCTGTATCTCCTGCATTGGCAGGCAGGTTCTTTACTACTAGTGCTACCTGGGAAGCCCCAAATCACTGTACATGTTAGAACCTGCCTGCCAATGCAGAAGATACAGACAGGTTCGATTCCTGGGTCGGGGTAATCACCTGGAGGAGGAAAGTGCAACCCACTTAAGTAATCTTGCCTGGGAAATCCCGTGGATAGAGGAGCCTGGGGTACTGCAGTTCATGGGGTCACAAAGAGTTGAATATGACTGAGTGTGCACATACGCACAGTGAGTTGAGTTATTTGTGGGTCTATAAGTTTACTCTTTTAACTACAAGACTAATTTTTATTTAAATTTAAGATTTCTAAGAAAATGAGGACTGCTCAGTGAAATTATCCTTAGTTTTCCTCTTTTATTAGAGCAGCAATAGAGCAATAGAAGCTATAATCTTTAAAATTATATTTAGCATTGGTATACACAGTTGCCTACCTGCTCTTTAAAATGTGCCATTTGTCAATTTTTCTACATTTTTATGACTACCTTTTTTGTTTTACAGTCACTGTGTACTCAAAGAAAAATGCCTAATGTCTGTTTATATTTGAATATTTCCAAGTCTTACTTAACTGTAATGGTTACTTTTTTTCCCCTGTGTGATTGACAAGTTGTATTCACAATTTAGAAAAATTCAAAGGGATCTTTGGTGACAGTTCTTATTAGAAGATTTCATTTTGGTGAAGTATTCATTTATTTTTATATCTTTCAAATGAGGCTTTTCAGTAGGTCCATTCTTGGATGAGTTTATAATTGAAAAGTGTTCTTTTTAATCACTACAGTTGACACTAATTGCCTTCCTTTTTGGGTGTTTAATGGGTATGCTGACTTTTGAGTAGATTCAAGAGATAGTCTTTATCTTTTAACCTTAGAGGATGTATAAGACAAGAGATCTGCCGAAGTCTTATTGGTCCTGCTTATGAAATACTTATTAAAGATTCCTCTCCACAGTTCTGAAATTTATAGATAATTTTTTTTCTTACCATCCATTTATTATTGAATTTGCGTTTTAGGGTTTGCAACCATATGTCAAGTTCCAAATGTAGAGAACGGTTTGAAGTTTAAAATGAAGGCTGTATTATTTAATTATGGGACAGCACAGTTTTAAAATGGGGATGGAGTTAGGTGGGTGGGCCTTTCCAAAAAGCAACTTGTAAAAATTACTAGGGTGTTTATGCTTGCCAGAGCACTGCCTTCTTAACATTCCAGTTTTATATTTTAAAGAAATACACGTCATGGAAGAATGGAAGGTTTAAAATAGATTAGCAGTTTGGCTAAGTGATTATGAATACATTTATTTCCACTCTTAAAATACTTAGTGTGTGACTATGTCCTTCCCCATCCTCCTCACCCTGATTTATTTTAGATTTGTCTTGGTTTAAACTTTTCCTCATTTCTGAACATATAAGTTGAAAATAGGCAATACCTTCTACTACTTCATTGCTAAGAAAGATTCCAAGACATTTGAAAGTAGATTCTTGATTGCATTTTATAAGGAATAGAATGAGGACCAGAGAATTAAACGTTTATGGAATAGATTAAAGGATCTTCTCTATTTTAATATAGAAAAAGATACAGTAAATTGCATTAGGAACTAGCTAAACTGATACAGAAATTCTGTGGTCTTTCCCTGGAAGAAGTATGTTAAGACACAGTATACACATGTTTTGGTGGGCGCGTAAGAGGAAGCTACAAAGTGAAATCTAACAGCTGCTGTTGTGGCAATAGTTAAGTCAAAGTTAATTCCTTCATTACAATAAAATATATAATCAGAAAAGGGAATATCTAATTAGAAACACACTTGTTAAGAGGATTAAAATATTTTTAGTATTCATTCACATATGTAACTATTTAAAATTTTCTCCCCAGTTTTATGGCGTGCTTTTCAAGGGGAGTTCTCTGGTGGATTTTGGCTTTTGTTGTTGTTGTTTTTGGTCCTTCTGTGTTCACTTTTTAAGCTGATTCAGTTTACTTTGTCCTCTGAAAGACATACTGTTTACATATATTCGTGCTCTTTTCATATATCTGACTTATTCAGGAATTCTGCTGTCTTTAACCTTTTTTCAGATCGTCAGGTTTCAGATGTTAATCGTTCATATATCAGCATCTGTTTACAATTAAACACACACACACTTATGTACGCATGCCCAAATGCATATACATAGCAGTGTGGGTGTTTTTCTGTTTAAAACTATCAGTTCGTTTTTAAGTTTTGTTGATTTGAATTATTAAGCATTCCATTTCTTTCTTCCTTCATCATTTCTCACTTACTTTTAATGACACTGTATCTCAGCTGCTTTGAATTGGAGCAGTGAATTAATTTTGGTTAAATTTCTTGGCAGTTCCCTGACTCGATCGCACCCTGCACTGAAAGTGCAGAGTCCTAACCTGCTGGACGGCCAGGGATGTCCCCTGAGTGTGGAGTATTTTTTTTTTCTTATTTATTTATTTATTTATTTTTATTTTATTTTTAAACTTTACATAATTGTATTAGTTTTGCCAAATATCAAAATGAATCCATCACAGGTATACACGTGCTCCCCATCCTGAACCCTTCTCCCTCCTCCCTCCCCATACCATCCCTCTGGGTCGTCCCAGTGCACTAGCCCCAAGCATCCAGTATCGTGCATTGAACCTGGACTGGCATCTCGTTTCATACATGATATTTTACATGTTTCAATGCCATTCTCCCAAATCTTCCCACCCTCTCCCTCTCCCACAGAGTCCATAAGACTGTTCCATACATCAGTGTCTCTTTTGCTGTCTCGTACACAGGGCTATTGTTATCATCTTTCTAAATTCCATATATATGCGTTAGTATACTGTATTGGTGCTTTTCCTTCTGGCTTACTTCAGTCTGTATAATAGGCTCCAGTTTCATCCACCTCATTAGAACTGATTCAAATGTATTCTTTTTAATGGCTGAGTAATACTCCATTGTGTATATGTACCACAGCTTTCTTATCCATTCATCTGCTGATGGACATCTAGGTTGCTTCCATGTCCTGGCTATTATAAACAGTGCTGCGATGAACATTGGGGTACACGTGTCTCTTTCCCTTCTGGT
>NW_011494861.1:19782171-19782690 GCF_000754665.1 Bison bison bison
TGGCCCATTTTTTGATTGGGTCATTTATTTTTCTGGAGTTGAGCTGTAGGAATTGCTTGTATATTTTTGAGATTAGTTGTTTGTTGGTTGCTTCATTTGCTATTATTTTCTCCCATTCTGAAGGCTGTCTTTTCACCTTGCTGATAGTTTCCTTTGATGTGCAGAAGCTTTTAAGTTTAATTAGGTCCCATTTGTTTATTTTTGCTTTTATTTCCGATATTCTGGGAGGTGGGTCATAGAGGATCCTGCTGTGATGTATGTCAGAGAGTGTTTTGCCTATGTTCTCCTCTAGTAGTTTTATATTTTCTGGTCTTATGTTTAGATCTTTAATCCATTTTGAGGTTATTTTTGTGTATGGTGTTAGAAAGTGTTCTAGTTTCATTCTTTTACGAGTGGTTGACCAGTTTTCCCAGCACCACTTGTTAAAGAGATTGTCTTTAATCCATTGTATATTCTTGCCTCCTTTGTCAAAGATAAGGTGTCCATATGTGCATGGATTTATCTCTGGGCTTTCTATTT
>NW_011494861.1:19782983-19785120 GCF_000754665.1 Bison bison bison
TCCTTTTATTTCTTTTTCTGCTCTGATTGCTGTGGCCAAAACTTCCAAAACTATGTTGAATAGTAATGGCGAAAGTGGGCACCCTTGTCTTGTTCCTGACTTTATAGGAAATGCTTTCAATTTTTCACCATTGAGGATAATGTTTGCTGTGGGTTTGTCATATATAGCTTTTATTATGTTGAGGTATATCCCTTCTATTCCTGCTTTCTGGAGAGTTTTTATCATAAATGGGTGTTGAATTTTGTCAAAGGCTTTCTCTGCATCTATTGAGATAATCATATGGTTTTTGTTTTTCAATTTGTTAATGTGGTGTATTACATTGATTGATTTGCGGATATTGAAGAATCCTTGCATCCCTGGGATAAAGCCCACTTGGTCATGGTGTATGATCTTTTTAATGTGTTGTTGGATTCTGATTGCTAGAATTTTGTTTAGGATTTTTGCGTCTATGTTCATCAGTGATATTGGCCTGTAGTTTTCTTTTTTTGTGGGATCTTTGTCAGGTTTTGGTATTAGGGTGAGGTGGCCTCATAGAATGAGTTTGGAAGTTTACCTTCCTCTGCAATTTTCTGGAAGAGTTTGAGCAGGATAGGTGTTAGCTCTTCTCTAAATTTTTGGTAGAATTCAGCTGTGAAGCCGTCTGGACCTGGGCTTTTGTTTGCTGGAAGGTTTTTGATTACAGTTTCAATTTCCGTGCTTGTGATGGGTCTGTTAAGGTTTTCTATTTCTTCCTGGTCGAGTTTTGGAAAGTTGTACTTTTCTAAGAATTTGTCCATTTCTTCCTCGTTGTCCATTTTATTGGCATATAATTGTTGATAATAGTCTCTTATGATCCTTTGTATTTCTGTGTTGTCTGTTGTGATCTCTCCATTTTCGTTTCTAATTTTATTGATTTGATTTTTCTCCCTTTGTTTCTTGATGAGTCTGGCTAATGGTTTGTCAATTTTATTTATCCTTTCAAAGAACCAGCTTTTGGTTTTGTTGATTTTTGCTATGGTCTCTTTTGTTTCTTTTGCATTTATGTCTGCTCTAATTTTTAAGATTTCTTTCCTTCTACTAACCCTGGGGTTCTTCATTTCTTCCTTTTCTAGTTGCTTTAGGTGTAGAGTTAGGTTATTTATTTGACTTTTTTCTTGTTTCTTGAGGTGTGCCTGTATTGCTATGAACTTTCCTCTTAGGACTGCTTTTACCGTGTCCCACAGGTTTTGGGTTGTTGGGTTTTCATTTTCATTCATTTCTATGCAAATTTTGATTTCTTTTTTGATTTCTTCTGTGATTTGTTGGTTATTCAGCAGCGTGTTGTTCAGCCTCCATATGTTGGAATTTTTAATCGTTTTTCTCCTGTAATTGAGATCTAATCTTATTGCATTATGGTCAGAAAAGATGCTTGGAATGATTTCTATTTTTTTGAATTTACCAAGGCTAGCTTTATGGCCCAGGATGTGATCTATCCTGGAGAAGGTTCCATGTGCGCTTGAGAAAAAGGTGAAATTCATTGTTTTGGGATGAAATGTCCTATAGATATCAATTAGGTCTAACTGGTCTATTGTATCATTTAAAGTTTATGTTTCCTTGTTAATTTTCTGTTTAGTTGATCTATCCATAGGTGTGAGTGGGGTATTAAAGTCTCCCACTATTATTGTGTTATTGTTAATTTCTCCTTTCATACTTGTTAGCATTTGTCTTACATACTGCGGTGCTCCCATGTTGGGTGCATATATATTTATAATTGTTATATCTTCTTCTTGGATTGATCCTTTGATCATTATGTAGTGACCTTCTTTGTCTCTTTTCACAGCCTTTGTTTTAAAGTCTATTTTATCTGATATGAGTATTGCTACTCCTGCTTTCTTTTGGTCCCTATTTGCATGGAAAATCTTTTTCTAGCCCTTCACTTTCAGTCGGTATGTGTCCCCTGTTTTGAGGTGGGTCTCTTGTAGACAACATATGTAGGGGTCTTGTTTTTGTATCCATTCAGCCAGTCTTTGTCTTTTGGTTGGAGCATTCAACCCATTTACGTTTATGGTAATTACTGATAAGTATGATCCCGTTGCCATTTACTTTATTATTTTGGGTTCGAACTTATACACCGTTTTTGTGTTTCCTGTCTAGAGAATATCCTTTAGTATTTGTTGGA
>NW_011494861.1:19785220-19785660 GCF_000754665.1 Bison bison bison
TCTGCTCTAATTTTTAAGATTTCTTTCCTTCTACTAACCCTGGGGTTCTTCATTTCTTCCTTTTCTAGTTGCTTTAGGTGTAGAGTTAGGTTATTTATTTGACTTTTTTCTTGTTTCTTGAGGTGTGCCTGTATTGCTATGAACTTTCCTCTTAGGACTGCTTTTACCGTGTCCCACAGGTTTTGGGTTGTTGGGTTTTCATTTTCATTCATTTCTATGCAAATTTTGATTTCTTTTTTGATTTCTTCTGTGATTTGTTGGTTATTCAGCAGCGTGTTGTTCAGCCTCCATATGTTGGAATTTTTAATCGTTTTTCTCCTGTAATTGAGATCTAATCTTATTGCATTATGGTCAGAAAAGATGCTTGGAATGATTTCTATTTTTTTTGAATTTACCAAGGTCTAGTCTTTATGGCCCAGGATGTGATCTATCCTGGAGAA
>NW_011494861.1:19786579-19788824 GCF_000754665.1 Bison bison bison
TGGTTTCAGTGTTGGTATGGAGGTGTTTGATGAGCTCCTGTCAATTAATGTTCCTTGGAGTCAGGAGTTTCCTGGAGTCAGGGTTTGGACTTAAGCCTCCTGCTTCCAGTTATCGGTCTTATTTTTACAGTAGTTTCAAAACTTCTCCTTCTATACAGCACCATTGATAAAACATCTACGTTAAAGATGAAAAGTTTCTCTACTGTGAGGGTCACTCAGAGAGGTTCACAGCATTTATATGGAGAAGAGAAGAGGGAGGAGGGAGTTAGGTGACCCAAATGAGATGAGGTGGAATCAATAGTGGAGAGAGTGGGGTAGCCAGTAGTCACTTCCTTATGTGCACCGAGTGTGGAGTATTTTTATTCACATGTTATGTATCTTTGGGTTTCCCAGGTGGCGCTAGTGATAAAGAACCTGCCTGCCAATGCAGGAGACAGAAGAGATACAGGTTCGATCCCTGGATTGGGAGGATCCGCTGGAGGAGGAAGTAGCAGCCCTCTCCAGTATTCATGCCTGGAGAATCCCGTGAACAGGGGGCCTGGTGGGCTGCAGTCCATAGCGTCACAAAGGACTTAGCTTGCATGTATATCTCTAGGCCATCCAAAAGAAATGTCTTACCCTGAAAATATGAGTTGAAAAGATAAGGAGGACTTCCCTGGAAGTCCAGTGATTAAAACTGCATTCTCTGGGTCAAAAAAAAAAAAAAAGAAACAAAGCATAAGCCTTTTAAAGTAATCTGATCTATCAACACATTGTTCCTCCTCTTTCTTATCCTCACATTGGTCCAGGTTCATGGAGTTCAGGCAAAAGAAGACTGAGCATCAAAAAAATTGATGTTTTTGAGCTGTGGTGCTAGAGAAGACTCTTGAGAGTCCCTTGGACAGCAAGGAGATCAAACCAGTCAATCCTGAGGGAAATCAGCCCTGAATATTCATTGGAAGGATGATACTGAAGCTCCAATGCTTTGGCCACCTGATGTGAAGAGCCAACTCGTTGGAAAAGACCCTGATGTTGGAAAAGACTGGGGGCATGAGGAGAAGTGGGCAACAGAGGATGAGAAGGTTGGATGACATCGTTGACTCAATGGACATGAGTTTGAGCAAAATCCAGGAGTTAGTGAAGGACAGGGAAACCTAGCATGCTGCAGGTCATGGGGTCACAAAGAGTGGGACACAACTGAGTGATTGAACAACAACTTTGGAGTAAAATAATATGTATTTCAATATGTAAATACTCAAGCATGACTACACTAGAAGACATGATGAGGTAGTCAGATGCTTATTACACTTGAATATAGAATCACCATGATTGTAGTACTGTCAAATGCAGATTGATAAAGGTGTTTATCATTCTTTCGCAGTTAAAATACACAGGTGGTAACACCTTTTTTCAATAAGGTAAGCAACTTGGTAAAGTCTGAAACAAAATATAATCTTTACTTATTTGGTAATGGTGTTCCTAGAAATTCAGTATATATTCAGTTGTACAAAACTACATTGGAAAAGCAAGAGGGTTCCAGAAAAATATCTATTTCTGCTTTATTGACTATGCCAAAGCCTTTGACTGTGTGGATCACAATAAACTCTGGAAAATTCTGAAAGAGATGGGAATACCAGACCACCTGACCTGCCTCTTGAGAAACCTGTATGCAGGTCAGGAAACAACAGTTAGAACTGGATACGGAACAGCAGACTGGTTCCAAATAGGAAAAGGAGTACGTCAAGGCTGTATATTGTCACCCTGCTTATTTAACTTATATGCAGAGTACATCATGAGAAATGCTGGGCTGGAGGAAGCACAAGCTGGAATCAAGATTGCCAGGAGAAATATCAATAACCTCAGATATGCAGATGACACCACCCTCATGGCAGAAAGTGAAGAAGAACTAAGGGGCCTCTTGATGAAAGTGAAAGAGGACAGTGAAAAAATTGGCTTAAAACTCAACGTTCAGAAAACAAAGATCATGGCATCCAGTCCCATCACTTCATGGCAAATAGATGCGGAAACAGTGGAAACAGTGGCAGACTTTATTTTTCTGTGCTCCAAAATTACTGCAGATGGTGATAGCAGCCATAAAATTAAGAGATGCTTACTCCTTGGAAGGAAAGTTACGGCCAACCTAGACAGCATATTAAAAAGCAGAGACATTACTTTGTCAACAGAGGTCTGTCTAGTGAAGGCTATGTTTTTTCCAGTGGTCATGTATGGATGTGAGAGTTGGACTATAAAGAAAGCTGAGCGCCAA
>NW_011494861.1:19788924-19790300 GCF_000754665.1 Bison bison bison
GTGGTGTTGGAGAAGACTCTTGAGAGTCCTTTGGACTGCAAGGAGATCCAATCAGTCCATCCTAAAGGAGATCAGTCCTGGGTGTTCATTGGAGGGACTGATGTTGAAGCTGAAACTCCAATACTTGGGCCACCTGATGCGAAGAGCTGACTTTTGAAAAGACCCTGATGTTGGGAAAGATTGAAGGCAGGAGGAGAAGGGGACGACAGAGAATGAGATGATTAGATGGTATCACTGACTCAATGGACATGAGTTTGGGTGAACTCCAGGAGTTGGTGATGGACAGGGAGGCTTGGTGTGCTGTGGTTCGTGGGGTCTCAAAGAGTTGGACACGACTGAGAGACTGAACTGAACTGAACCGAACCTTATATTAGTGAACTACTATAAGGCAAACTTATATATAGCAAACTCTGGGAGTTAGTGATGGACAGAGAAGCCTGGTGTGATGCAGTTCATGGGGTTGCAAAGAATCAGACTCGACTTAGTGACCGAACAGCAATAACAACCTTATATTTATTTGTAGAACAGGTTTAAGTTTTAGGCTTAGATATTTATGAACTAGGTTTTCACCTACGTGAATGTCTGGTAGGACATTCTTCACTGCATGGAAACAGCCATGAATTTCAAGATGTTTAACCTGATTGTTCTTTCTCTTTCCCCCCTCCCCAGAATGGTAGGGAAGAAAGAGAACTCTAAACCTTTATGACAACTTCTAGTTAGTATGGTAACTGAAAATACCCTCACAGGTTTCCAGAGTGCCTTCTAGGGGTACATATTCCCTAATATGAATCACTACCCTAGAGAAATGCTGAATAGGATAATAGTTCTAACAGTCCAGTGTGTCTGTAGTAAGCTTTTTGTGGCTTGTTCATAGTATTGTTGTTTCCGGAAATAATGATCTTTACCATAGGGTACAAGGAATAAGTGAACTATAAAATAAAAGACTGTCATCACATTGTAGCATATGTCTAAATATAACATTTGCCTTGGCTGATAGTGTATAAACCTATCATTCTTTTTTAGAGCAAAAGTCCTAATCTGGGGTTTGGGTACTGCCTGAAATTACACAGTTTAAACAAATGGTTCATAGTTTTGAATATGTAGTTAAAAGAGCCCCTGAGGTCCTGATGGAATCTAACAAGTGTGGAAGAAGTTGGTTCTCTTTCTGTGAACCTTGGAGCACAGTGACATTCCCTGAGGTTCACTGAGATTGATGGCTCAGATGGTAAGGAAGCTGCCTGCGTCAGGAAGGTCACCTGGAGAAGGGAATGGCAAACCGCTCCCGTTTTCTTGTCTGGAGAATTCCATGGACAGAGAAGCCTGGCCAGCTACAGTCCATGGGTTGCAAAGAGCTGGTTGTGATTGAGAGACTAACA
>NW_011494861.1:19790400-19810968 GCF_000754665.1 Bison bison bison
CACACACCTTTACCACCACTTCTTCCCTTTTTGACTAGCAAAAGTAGGATTAAAATCCTGTAATTGAGGAAATCCATTTTTGAAAATGAATTAAATTTCTTGAGACCATTTCATTAAAACTTAAGAGGAAAAGCTGACATTGTCATTGAATCTTTATCCTGCCACATTCCAGGAGAGGAGTTTTAATTATTGGGTAAAGCTTTCCAGGATATCAGTTATGACAAACAAGCTTAAAAAGAAGTATTTTATATTAATAATCAAGTCTAACATTAAAAAAATTCTTTTTTTTAAAATAAAATTCTTTTCTCTTTATGTCTCCCCTTCTTTCCAGTTATTCCCGTATATGTGACCATAGTTCATACTGTATGGAGAGGCAGTGACTGGTGGATAAATTTTGCTTAGTCGATGTAGCCTTTTCCTTTGTTCTATCCCTTTTTTAAAGAAGTTGCAAGACAAGTCTTTGCTTCCTAATAAATGAGTATGATATGAGAGAAACATTATCATATGATCTTTTCTAATAGAGAAGTCTATTAGACTTCTCTCTAAATGCTTAATTTGGGTCATACAGTATCTCCTCCTAGTTGTCTTTTTAGAATATCTGTATCTCTCATCTACATCTTTCTATGTCTTAACTATTTGGGAATTGGTTTAAGGATTTTTCTGTTCTAATATTTGTTGTATTTCCTTTTTTATTTGCCATCCAAGATTAATACAAGATTCTAATATATTAAATTGGAAAAATCTAAATGCATTTATTTTTGCTGAAATAAAAATGTCTTTTCTAACACTTATTGAATATAAACTGAATGATGCTCTAAAATACCTTTCAAGTGAATGTATCACTGGGGGAAGAAGAGTTAATGAGGACTTCTCTTATCAGGGTGGCACCTAGGTTATGCATTCCATAAGTGAAGTGAAGTGAAAGTCACTCAGTCGTGTCCGACTCTTTGCAACCCCATGGACTATTGAGTCCAGAATACTGGAGTGGCTAGCCTTTCCCTTTTCCAGAGGATCTTCCCAACCCAGGGATCAAACCCAGGTCTTGCACATTGCAGGCGGATTCTTTACCAGATGAGTCACAAGGAAAGCCCAATGGATTCCATAGCTTAGATGAAATTGAACTGTTTCTAGACTAAATTCCCTAAAAGATTAGGTTGCACTGGAGATGAGTTATAATTAGGTCAGTCAAGAAGGCCCAAACAGATCGTAAATGAGAGGCTAATTAGTTTCCTGCTTCTGCTTCTGGATTTAAGCAGCCCAAAGAGTTCATGCATGAACCTTTTGACTTTGGCATTTACTTTTCAAGGACAATTGCAGGCAGCAGCTAGTTCCTTGATGAGCTAAATTCAGCTCCTTCCTGAGCTCCCTTTAAAAAATAATTATCCTGCCAGATTTCAGCTTGAGTTGCCTGTTTTAAATCAGTAAAAATTACTATCAAATCCTGATTGCTGTGTGTTGCTTACCTAGAGTCTGTCGAGAGATGCTTTTAGTTCTACTGTTCTGTGGAGCTCATGATACTTTTATAACTAAGATGAGATAGAATGATACAGTACTTGGCACATTATTATTATTTTTTTTTTTTTTCGTGTTTTGTGACTGGCTTCTTCTTTTTTTTTTTTTTAATTTTATTTTATTTTTAAACTTTACAATATTGTATTAGTTTTGCCAAACAGGCACATTACTTTTATAACTAAGATGAGATAGAATGATATAGTACTTGGCATATTACTGAGAATAAGGAAATTCTAGATTTTAGAGGCGATGTCACTGACTTGACTACTAACTTTGGGAGAACAGAATTTTTTAATTGTTTCAGTTTTCTCAATAAAATGCTGAGAGAGATCTTAGATCTTCCATGATTTTTAGATTTCCCCCCTTTTAGTTAAGTTATAGGAATGGTTAATTATTCCTACCTAATTCCATTCATTTAACTTAGAAAATTTTTATTAACTTTTTAGGGGAGAAAATCATATGATATGGAAAACATTAAAACAACCTCAAGGAAGTATGATGAAAGGGAAGTCCACTTCCTACTCTAGACCTGCCCAGCTTTTCAGGCCACTCTCCCAGATAACCATTAATGCAGTGGTATCCATGGGGTTGCAAAGAGTTGGACACGATTGAGCAACTGAACTGAACTGATCCATCCAGAAGTATTCTGTGCATGCATGTATGTGCCTAAATATAAAACATATTTATATTTTAAACTTTATTTTTATCACATTTTTGTGTTTATTATAAACATTGATATTCTTTTGAAAAATTGCATGTAATAATAGCTATGGAGTTTTATAGTTATTATTTAATAACTAAATTGTTTAATTAATACAGTTTATTTTTTAGACCATTACTACACTTTGATCTTTATTAGAAAATAATTTATGATCAATATAGGGTTGGCCATAAAGTTTGGGTTTTAGGTAAGATGTTATGGAAAAACCCCAAACGAACTTTTGGGCCAACCCCATACTTTGATTGGAGAAGGCAATGGCACCCCACTCCAGTACTCTTGCCTGGAAAATCCCATGGATGGAGGAGCCTGCAGTCCATGGGGTTGTTAAAGAGTCAGTCACGACTGAGCGACTTCACTTTCACTTTTCACTTTCCTGCATTGGAGAAGGAAATGGCAGCCCACTCCAGTGTTCTTGCCTGGAGAATCCCAGGGACGGGGGAGCCTGGTGGGCTGCCATCTATGGGGTTGCACAGAGTTGGACACGACTCAAGTGACTTAGCAGCAGCAGCAGCAGCAGCAGCAGCATACTTTCATTCCATTTTAAAGATGGTGAGAAGGTATGTGATATCATTTCTGAACCTTTTTTCAACAACAATAGTAGTGGTGATAGCACCTTATATTTTATGATTTTATTCCATTTGGTTCACATGTTTTAAAAACTTATTGTGTCAGAACTTTCTATTTCCATATGGCATTGAAAGTGGGGTGATATTTTCAGAGTGGAAACATTCTGTGCTAAGGTTTTCAAGTTGGAGAAACCTGTCAGAACTGGTTATGTAGTGAAAACCTCTTTGTTTTGTCTAGGCAATCAGTAATTTAGGTAGTTACAGCCTCTCAAGGCACTGTCCTTTTTAACCTATGCTGTTTTCCCCTACTGGCATATATTCCAGTTATATATTCAGATAAAAAAAATTCATGTGACTCAAAACATTTTTAATTCTCTCATAAATAAAAAAATACATGACGTTTAACTAGAATGGGCAAATATATTACCTATTTGCCACTACTCTCCTAGGCTTTTGAACACCTGCTGACATTTCATTAATAATCTTTCACAGTTCTCTTTTCTCTGAGCTTAGACTCAGCCTCACAATCTTTCCTTTTTTAATTTTATTTTTAAATGAAAATAAATTCTATTTTATATTGGCGATGATTTACAGTGTTGTGTTAGCTTCATGTGTGTAGCAAGGTGATTAGTTATACATATATCCTTTTTCAGATTCTTTTCCATCATAGGTTATTACAGAGTACTGACTAGAGTTCAGAATGTTTTTTTTTTTTAATAACAACTGATCACAGGGAAATTTTTTAATGTCCGTGAAATAATAATTAGTGTTGTTACAAATTACAATTTTAAAGAGACTTCTGTTATGGTATATAGTTATTGAAAGCCTTGACCTCTCTGTGCACTGCTGCTGTATCAACTCTCAGAGACAGAGTTTTGGGTGAAGTAGAAAAGCATAACTTTATTACTTTACCAGGCAAAGGGAGACACACCGGCTTCTGCCTTGAAAACTCTCTTATTATATGAATCTTTCTTAATAAACGCTTTAGACAGTTGATGTTGAATCAGAGTTGGTTAATCGTATAATATTAGACTATATATACTAATTGTAATTTTAATGTTCTACTTGGAGTATTCTGTCAGTGTAGACTATTATATGGTAAACAGATCTGAAATGTACTATCTCTGGAATTGCCTTCCTCTGAATATTTCCTTCTTTTTTTTTTTAAAGGTACAGTGGGTAATATGAGTAGGTGAGAGAACAGTATCATGTATACAGGGTGTGATACTGTCTGAGAATTACTCAACGTCTCCCTGTTATTGAGAAAAAAAAGTGCCTGAGTTAGGCCTTTGGAAACTAATACATTCAATGGTACCGATAGGTTTCAATATGATATTTTTCTTAAATTTTGATAATACTGTATCCAGCAGTGTTATTTGGGATTCAGTAGTTATGCTGTGATCTTGAATTACATCTAATGTTGGTTAATATGTCTTGAAGTTTAGTTTGTATTGATTTGTGGATATCATTCATTCATTGACCTACCATGTGCCAGAGACTGTGCTGCATCCTGAGGTTATGATGATGAACAGGAATAGACAGTTCCTGCTGTCGTAGAGCCTAAAGTTCAGTTACACAAACAGTGGATGTGTAAGTATAAATTGTAAGCGGTGTCAAGAAAAGGAATGTGGCTCTCACTGGGAGGTGAGGCGAGACTTCTCTGAGCAAGGGATATTTGAATTGGGATTTAAAGTAGAGGGAGCACTGGGAGAACATTTTAGTCTGAAGGAACATCATTGGAGGCGTCCTCTGGAGTGATGAAGGATAGTGTGTTAGAAAAACTAAAGAATCCAAATAATGCTGAGTGGGAAGGGTCATTGGTGGTGTTAGATGGTTCCAGAAAGTAGGCAGGGAGCAGGCCTACAACTTTAGTATAAATAGCTAATTTGAAGGACCATAGTGTAGTCTCTCAGTTGTGTCCAACTCTTTGCGACCCTGTGGACTATAGCCTGCCAGGCTCCCCTGTCCATGGGATTCTCCAGGCAAGAATATTGGAGTGGGTTGCCATTTCCTTCTCTAGAATTTAAAGGAGCATAGAACTTGACTAATTCTAAGGTATTCTGTAAATACTTTTTGTAGTTAATAATAGATAATGCCCCATACTGCTTTATTTTCCTGGGCTCCAGAATCACTGTGGACGGTGACTGCAGCCATGAAATTAAAAGACACTTGCTCTTTGAAAGAAAAGCTATGATAAATGTAGACAGAGTGTTAAAAAGCAGAGACATTACTTTGCTGACAAAGGTGTGTACAGTCAAAGCTATGGTTTTTCCAGTAGTCATGTATGGATATAAGAATTGGAGCATAAAGAACTCTGAGGGCCAAGGAATTGATGCTTTCGAACTGTGGTGTTGGAGAAGACTCTTGAGAGTCCCTTGGACAGCAAGGAGATCAAACCAGTCAATCCGAAAGGAAATCAACCCTGAATATTCATTGGAAGGATGATGCTGAAACTGAAGCTCCAATACTTTGGCCACCTGACACGAAGAGTCAACTCGTTAGAAAAGACTATGATACTGGGAAAGATTGAAGGCAGGGAGGAGAAGGGGACAACAGAGGATGAGATGGTTGGATGGCATCACCAACTCAATGGACATGAATTTGAGAAAACTGGGAGATGGTGAAGCACAGGGAAGCCTGGTGTACTGCAGTCCATGAGGTTGCAAAGAGTCAGACATGACTGAGCAACTGAACAACAACAACTGTTATGTTTTAGACTAGAAAAACATTTCCAATCTTTTTTTTGTTAAAAAAAAAAAGATTATTTATTTATTTTTGACTGCACTGGGTATTCATGGCTGCATAATGGCTTTCTCTAGTTGTGAGCAGGGTCTCCTCTCCAGGTGCGGTGCATGGGCTCCTCACTGCAGTGGCTTCTCTTGTGGAGCACAGGCTATAGGTGTGTGGGCTTCAGCAGTTGCAGTATGGAGGCTCAGTAGCTGTGGCACATGGGCTTAGCTTAGCTTCTCTGTGGCATCTGGGATCCTCCCAGATAGGGACAGAACCCGTGTACCCTACATTGGCAGGTGAATACCCAAGTACTGGACCACCACAGAAGTCTCAACATTTCTAATCTTGATGTTCATCATTTCATAAAGTTTCAAATTATTCATAGCTAAAACTTGAATCCCACATTGAAGAGTTTATCTCTCTTGTGATTATGGTTTTCAGGTTCTATGTTGAGTGTTGCTTATTGAGTTAATCTTTGACTTTCGGAGCATTAGTAATCTTAAGACTTGCGTCAGTGATGAGAAAGGAATTTGAGGCCTTCTTAATACCAGTGCAAACATTTAGACGTTGCTGCTGCTGCTGCTAAGTCACTCCAGTCATGTCCGACTCTGTGTGACCCCATAGATGGCAGCCTACCAGGCTCCTCTGTCCCTGGGATTCTCCAGGCAAGAATACTGGAGTGGGTTGCCATTTCCTTCTCCAATGCATGGAAGTGAAAAGTGAAAGTGAAGTCGCTCAGTCGTGCCCGACTCTTAGCGACTGCATGGACTGCAGCCTACCAGGCTCCTCCATCCATGGGATTCTCCAGGCAAGAGAACTGGAGTGGGTTGCCATTGCCTTCTCCGATTTAGACGTTACTATAAAAAAATGACTTCAATAGAAGTAATAAATCAGCGACAGAGGATAGATAGGACTGAGTAGGAAATGTGGGTACTATTTGAAACAGTGTGAAAATAAAAAAATTATTTAAATAATTTGTTTCATTTATGTGATATTTGCAACAGAGCAATAATCTAGAATGAAAACCTGGTATTTATTTATAAGAGCTGAAGTAGAAAACCATTCAAATCATTATTTGATGAAGGGAAGAAAAACAGTATCTTTTAAAACAGACTTATAAACACTTTTTACTCTGAGACACTTGGAGGTCTCCAAGTGATCTTTTTAAATGAAGTATTGTAAGTCAGTTTGTTATGCATACACTATAGGCAAGGGATTTTGCTCAAATTTCTGAAGTCTTCAGTAAACTGGGAAAGCTTCAAACACAAGACCCAGGAGTATGGATTACAATCCAAGATTATTGGTGGCAATAATCCCCTCTCTTCCACCACTTTGTTTAGGAGAAAATCACATTTATAATAATAAAAATAATAATGAAAATTAAAATTTTGATATTGCTTTCCACACTAATTTAAATTTCTCTTTTTCCAACCAAGGTCTTGGTTCAGTGTCTAAAGAAATAGTGAACAGATGATCCTAATGGTGAATCTAATACATGTTTAATTACAGTTACTGAAAAGCGTTCTTTGCTCAGTTGTGTCTGACTCTCTTGTGACCCCATGGAATGTAGCCTGTCAGGCTCCTCTGTACATGGAATTCTCCAGACAAGAATACTGGAGTGGATAACCATTCTCTAGGGGATCTTATTGACCTAGGGATCAGACTTGGGTCTCCTTCAAATTCTTTATTGTCTGAGCTACCAAGGAAGTAATTACAGTTACTAAATTACCTCCATTCATGACTTCCCTTTTATAATGCTTCCTCATATGTCTTGTGGCTTTCTGAATCCTTCCAAGTCACTACTCAAAAAGTCTGCATTTATATGATATGTAGTAGTGACTGATGGACTTCCCAGATGGCTCATTGATAAAGAATCTGCCTGCCAATGCAGGAGCTCAGGAAATGCAGGTTCAATCCCTGGGTCAGGAAGATCTCCTGGAGGAGGAAATGGCAACCCACTCCAGTATTCTTGCCTTGAAAATGCCATGGAGAGAGGAGCCTAGTGGGCTACAGCCCATGTGTCACAGAGTTGAGCACGACTGAGTGACTGAACTCGTGTGCACAAGTGTTGGCTGACAAGTTAAACAGAGGATATGATAATTAAAAGGGAACCTGGAAAATTGGAGTAGTTGCGAAAAGATACTGTTCCCATTAATTGAGGTGTATTGTATGGAATACTATTTTAATTTTTCCCATTTATAAATTCTGAAGGATCCAATAACCCTACTAAAATAAAGGTCGGCTCTTTTTTTTTTTTTTTTTTAATTTATTGTGGTATAGTAGCTTTACAATGTTGTGTTAGTTTCTGCTGTACAACAAAGTGAATCAGCTGTATATGTACATATATCCCCTCCCTTTTCGACCCCCTTCCTGTTCTGCCTGCCATCCCACCCCTCTAGGTCGTCACAGAGCACTGAGCTGAGCTCCTTCTGTTGTATAGCAGGTTCCCACTAGCCATCTAACTCACACATGGTAGTGTATGTATGCCAGTCCTGGTCTTCCAGCTCATCTCGTTCTCCATGTCCCACCCTGCCGTGTCCACATATCTGTTCTCTGTGTCTGCATCTCTATTCCTGCCCTGCAAATAGGGTCTGTTACACTTTTTCATTATTGGTTTCCTGGCTTACATGCTTTTTTTAATGCTCTGCTTTCAGATAGCCAGACTATGTAATACCATAACAATGTTCCATCTACCAAATACTAAATGCTTTATATACATCTGGCATTTTGCTAGGTGTTGTACTTAGAGTATTTGAAATCCTTGCAACATATTTTCAGAGTTGATGTTATCAGCCTGTTTGAAAAATGTGGAAACTAAGTGAATATTGTATAGGTGAATGCTCAACAACTGATTCCTTATTAAAAAAAAAACAAAACAAAAAAGCCCTGGTTTGAAGCATTTGCTAGTTTCTGTGGTGCAAATGCTTCCATCATGGCTGATTTCAAGCTATCAACTAATTTCAGATGAAGTCAGTGAAGAGAACTTGGGAAGAGAAGGGAATGTTTGGCCCTCCAGCAATGTGAGCAGGCTCTAGTGTACCACTGACCTTAAAAACAAATTCTCACTCTTGTCAGTCTAATTCTAAAGACTATACTTTCTCTACAATACTCCTTTTCCTTTGTGGCTAAGAGTACTGCTCTTTTAACTTGAGAAAATAAAGAACTGGAAGAGAAGGGATTGAAAGTGGGAGGGGGAGAAGAAGGAAGAAAGGAGCTTTAAGACTGAAATTTGAGAGTAACTGATTCAGACCATGTTGGAATGGGGGAAGAGTCAAAAATCACCACTTTATTCAAAATGGTAGCAAACGGCTGTGATTTTTTTCACTCTCAAGAGGCCTCACAGATTATAGAAAAGACAATAATGGCTACCAGATTTTAAGTGGGATTGTGTTCAGACAACCCCCTTCCTGCACCTGATTATGTATTGTTACCGCTCTTACTCACTATCTTCAACCAGTGACCACATCATTGCATATAAAACAGTCCAACAAAGTATCTAATGCAGATAATAAATAATGATCCTGTATTCATATGACACAGAAAATGATCACAGTTTTCTGGGGTAAAAAAGAAAGCCAAATATCCTGTCGTGTATTCAGCATTAGCAAAACTGCTCATTGTTATAAATAACAATGAGAGAGAGAAGGGGTTTTAGAACACATCTAGCATGAATGTTCATTCACTTGAGTTTTACAGAGACTGATTATGAAATGTTAATATTTATTAATGTGGATGCTCTATCTACAGTGAAATTCTATTTCTACATGTAGCATTAAGACATATAACATACCAGATTAAAAAGTTTTTCTGTTTATAACCGATCACTAGAAAACATGTATTTTACTAAAATGTTATTTTAATAGTAGTTAGCTTCTTTCATGAAGCATATAAAGGCTAAATTGAGCCAAGTGGCATTAACACCCAACAAGAAAGACAACACATTTTAACTTTATAAATCTTAACTTTCTCACTCTTGCAAAATAATCTAGTATCAAAATAGGATATTGGAAAGAAAAAGGCACCATTACCCTACCTTAGCCACAGTTCTTATAGTTGGTTTTGCAACTAAAAGTATCTAAAATGTTTATTTAGGAAAATACTAAAATAATCCTGAACGGGGACTTTATAAAAAGGAGCATAGTATAGTGAAACACACTTGTGCACAAATAGCCATAGCTTACAACAGAGGTACCAGTTAAAGCTGGAGAGAAGAAACTGAAATTTAGGCCAGTTTTGATATCAGCTAAGATATACATGCCATTCTGAGTCACTGGATTCAGTGACATGATGTTAGTTACAGTATTTTCTTACCTGTTTAATGTCTCTCGACCCTGCAGTGATATCACCATTTCACTTGTGATGTTGGTAATTTGTATGCTTTTTTGTCATGATCAATTTGATTAGAGGTTTTTCAATTTTATTAATTTTTCTAAAACCCCCCAGCTTTTGTGTAATTTATATATAAAACTTGATTTATTTATTTTTGACTGCATTGCACAACTTGCAGGATCTCAACCCAGGGTCGAGCAGGGATTAAACCCAGGCCGTGGCAGTGAAAGCCCAGAATCCTTACCACTAGGCCACCAGGGAAAGCCCAATTTATTATAAAAATTGAGAGATAATCAACATGTAACATGTAGATAAGTTGAAGTTGTACAAAATGTTGATTTGATACATTTACCTTATTGCAGTATGATTGCCACTGTAGCTTTAGCTAACATGTCTATCTCATCACATCTTTATCATTTCTTTTTTGTGGTGAGAACATTTAAGATCTAATTTCTTAGTGATTTTGAAGTCTATAATACAGTATTGTTGACTATAATCCCTGTGCTATGCATTAGATCTTCAGGACTTAGCTGTCTTCTCGTTGTCAAGTGTGTCCCCTGCCAGCTCCCTGATCTGGGGAAGAGGTGTTTGGGACATCAACTAGTGTTTTACTTCCCTCTTCCTTTTCATAGCTGGCCAGTTACACTTTATCCTCTCACTGTAAATCCCTACACATTGAAAATGCCAGCAACACTTTGAAGACAAGAAAGAGGTAGAAATCCAAGGTCTTGATCGTATCTGTATTTTGTGCTCTGCATGATTTTTCTTTCATAATTTACTGCTTGTTCCAGGAAAAAAGAGAGCCTGTGTGTGTGTGTCAAGAGAGGTAGTCAATATGTGTAGACACTGATGTTGTTATGCTTTCTTTAATCAAAATTTTAATGATAGAATAATTTTAGATTTGTATCAGAATTATAAAGATACTGCTGCATTCCCATCTATCCACACCTATTTTCCTCATTATTAACATCTTACTAATGCACATTTGTCACAACTGTTGAACCCAATATTGATATATTAACTATTGTTGTTATTTAGTTACTAAGTCATGTCTGACTCTGTGACCCGTGGACTGTAGCCCATCAGGCTCCTCTGTCCTTGGAATTTCCCAGGCAAGAATACTGGAGTTGGTTGCCATTTCCTACTCCAGGAGATCTTCCTGATTCCGGGATTGAACCCACGTTTCCTATGATGGCAGACAGATTCTTTGTACCAGTGAGCTACGAGGGAAGCCCATTATTAACTGTAGTTCATACTTTATGTGTATTTCCTTAGTTTTTACTAAATGTACTTGTTCTGTTCCAAGATCTTCTCCAGGATACCCCATTACATTTAGTTGTCTTTATTTCTTTAGGTGTTTCTTTGACATAACAGTTTTCAGGCTTTCCTTGTTTTTGTTTTTTTTTCCCTATCAATTAAATTTTCTTTTCTTTTAATTTTTAGACTTTCCTTGCTTTTGATGACCCTGACAGTTCTAGGGAGTAATGGTTAGGTGCTTCAGTTGAGATTCATGTATCATTTTTCTCATGATTAGACTTGGCTTAGGAGTGTTTTGGGGAGAGATACAGAGGTAAAGTGCCATTTTCATTAGATCATGTCACGTGTACATGCTATCAACATAACACTGTTTTTAAAGCTTTATTGAGGTATAACCGACAAAGATCATAGATATTTAAGGTGTACAACTTGATGTTTTGATACAAATTGTGAAATGATCACCACAGTTCAGCTAATTTACATACCCATCACCTCGCATAGTTTTGTGTGTGTGTGTGAGTTGAGAATTTAAGATCTGCTGTCTTAAAAAATTTTAAGTTTACCAAACAGTATTATTAACTATAGTCGCAGTACACTGTACATTTGATTAGTTGAGTTTATTCATCTTTCATAACTGAGCCTTTGTCCTGCTTCAGTTATCTCCATTTTCCCTGTCCCTCTAATCTCTGGCAACCACATTCTACCGTGTGTCTATTTCAGACTCTATATAATAGAGAGAGATCTCTATATAGAGATCTATATACAGAGAGTATTTGTGTCTCTGTCTGACTTAATTAGCATGGTGTCTTCCAAGTTCATTTATGTTGTTGCAAATAGTAGTATTTCCTCCTTTATAAAGGCCAAACAGTATTCCATTGTATATGTATGTGTGTGTATGTATATATATGTGTGTGTGTGTGTGTGTGTGTGTGTATCTCACATTTTATTTATCCATTTGTCTGTTGACACTTAGATTGTTTCTGTGTCTTGGCTATTGTGAATAATGCTAAAGATGGAAGTGCAGATCTCTCTTCGAGATCCAGGTTTTATTTTCTTTGGCTATATACCCAGAAGTGAGTGAGATTGCTGGATCATATGGTAGTTCTATTTTTAATTTTTTGAGGTACCTCCATCCTGTTTTCCATAAAGCTGTACCAATTTACATCCCCACCAACAGTTGCCCAAGTGTTCCCTTTTCTCCATATTCTCATCAACACTTATCTTTCTCTTTCTTTTTTTGACTATAGTTATTCTAACAAATGTGAGGTGATACTTCACTGTGGTTTTGATTTGTAGTCCCCTAATGGTTAGTGATGTTGAGCACCCTTTTGTATATTTTTTGGCCTTTTGTATGTCTTCTTTTGAAAAATGTTTATTCAGGGCTTTTATCCATTTTTTATATTAAGTTATTTGATTTTTAGCTGTTGAGTTGTTGAAGTTGCTTATGTATTTTGGATATTAGCCCTTTATGAGGTACAAGATTTACAAATATTTTCTCCCATTTTTAGGTTACCTTTCTGTTGTTTCTTTGCTGTGTGAAAGCTTTTTAATTTGATACAATCTCATTTGTGTATTTTGCTTTCATTGACTGTGATTTTGGCATCATATACCCCAAATCATTGCCCAGACCAATGTCAAGAAGCTTTTTAGCTGTTTTCATCTAGTAGTTCTACCGTTTCAGGTATTCTGTTTAAGAACATAACACTATTGATGTTGGCCTTGATCACCTGGCTGTGCTAGCCTTTGTCAAGTTTCTACACTGAAGTCATTCTTCTCCCCTCTTTTTCACACTGTATCTTAGTTGGCTCTTGGTCCTTTTGACAGTCCCCATCACTGTGCTTCAGTTTGAAAACATTCCTTACTTCCTGGCAGTACAAGATGCTACAGGCCCATCTTACATGTTTGCTACTCCAGCCCTGGAGTCAGCTATTTCTCCAAAGAGTGTTGGTTTCTTTTATTGGAGAACGGTAATAGGACTCAAGATCTGAGCACTGGGTGTTCTTGTTTATACTAAGGTACTGTTGTTTCTAGGCTTTCTTAAATTGACAGAGGAAGGAAATATATGTGTGTATAGTGACCCAAGTATATACACATATCAATAAATACTTTAAACTGTGACCATCTGTAGCTGTATAAGCTAAAACCTAAGTTCATACTGATGTCTCTAATGCTCATCTGTTACCACATGGATCCTTCTACCTTCCTTCCCTGGTTTATCTGTAAGTTCTCACTCCAGCGATGGAGAAGCCTGGCTCCCATAGTCCAACACCCTTTTGCTTATTTGTTCAGTTTCAGTATACATGTCTGTGGGTTTTAGAATTGTTAATCCACATCTCTGTGGGAAATTACTTCATCACCTAGAGTGCTTTTATGTAGTTTCTTTTTCGTCTTACAGACTTCAAAGTTCCTTACTGTAGCACTCGCTAGCCCCATCACCTTCAGTGAGATTGTTTCACACATTTGTACGAGAAGTAGTTTGTTTTTATCACATTCTGCATTCAATCCTGGGATCCCCAGACTTCCTGAATGATTTATTTTTAGTTTATATCCTTTAAGATGCAATCTTTTATGCTATAAAGTTCTGTATGTTGACAAATGTATAGTATCACGTATCCCCAGTTGCAGTACCATTCAGAGGAGTTCTGCTGCATGAAAACATTCCCTCTACTTCACCTATTCGACATCTCTGTCTCTTCCTATCCTGGCGGCTATTGCTCTGTTTACCGTCTCTATGGTTTTGCCTTCTCCAGAGTGTCATACAGTTGGAATCATAGGTATTATGTAGGATTCTCAAACTGACTTTGTTCACCTAATAATATATATTTAAGATTTCATGTTTTTATGTGTCTTGATAGCTCATTCCTTTCTTTTGTTTAATAGCTTATTAAATAGCCACACCTACTGAAGGACATTTCGGTTGCTTCTTGTAATAATTGTAAATAAAGCTGCTGTGCTCATCTGTGTGCAGGTTTTATGTGGATGTAAGTTTCAGACAGTTGAGTAAATGCCTAGGAACATGATTGCTTGGTCATACGACTATGTAACACTGTGTTTAGCTTTTCAAGAAAGTGCAAGAAAATACACTGCTGAAGTGTATTTCACAGCATCCGTACTATTTTTCATTTTTACCAGCAGTGAATGAGAGTCCTTGCTGCTCTTCATTCTTTCCAGCTCTTGGTACTGTCAGTGTTTTGGATTTTAGCTCTTCAAATAGGTGTGTTGTCGTGTCTTACTGTCTTTTTTTTTTTACTTAAAAATTTTTTATTGAGGTATTAATTTACAATGTTGTATTAGTTTCTGGTGTACAATCCAGTGGTTCAATTACACATGTATATATTCATATTCTTTTTTATATAGTTTATTACAAAGCATTGAATATAGTTCCTTGTGCTATACAGTGGGACCTTGTTTATCTGTTTTGAATATAATAGTTTGTATCTGCTATCTTATTGATGTTTTAATTTGAATTTCCCCAGTGACATATGATATTGATCATCGTTTCATATGTGTATTTGCTATTTGTGTATTTTTTGATGAGGTATCTTTTTAGATCTTTTACCATTGTTTAATAGGTTGTTTTCTTACTGTTGAATTTTAATTATTCTTTGTGTATTTTGAAGATCAATCTTTTATCAGATATGTGTTTTACAAATATTTTCTTGGCAGAAAATATGGGCTTTGTTTTTTTACTTAGCAGTATCTTTCGCAAAGCTCAAGTTTCCTACTCAGTCAATTTTTTCTTCCGTGGATTGTGTGTTTTTGATGCAGTATCTAAAAATGAAACATCAAATACCAGATCACGTAGATTTTTTTTCTGTTTTCTTCTGTAAGTTGTATAATTTTGTATTTTACATTGTGTCTGTGTTTTATATTTAGTTAATTTTTGTGAAAGGTATTAGATCTGTGTCTGGGTTCACTGTGTTACATATAGACATCTGATTTGTTGTAAGACTTATCCTTTGTTGCACTTCCTTTTTGATATTGTCAAAATCAGTTAACTATATATTTGTGGGTCTGTTTTTGGCTCTCTCTTCTGTTTCATTCATCTGTTTGTCTGTTCTTTTGCCAATACCACGGTGTCCTGATTTCTGCAGCTTTACTATTAGTCTTAAGATCTGGCAATGTGATCCTTCATCTTTGTTCTTTTTCAGTATTATGTTGGTTATTCTTAGACTTTTTCCATTTTATAAAGCTTTAAAACAGTTTGTCAGTATCCACAAAATAATTTGCTAGGAATTTGATTGAGGTTATGTTGATATATCGGAGAAGGCGATGACACCCCACTCCAGTACTCTTGCCTGGAGAATCCCAGGGACGGGGGAGCCTGGTGGGCTGCCGTCTCTGGGGTCGCACAGAGTCGGACACGACTGACACGACTTAGCAGCAACAGCATGTTGATATATTGGGTTGGCCAAAAAGTTTGTTCAGGGTTTTTCTAAGATGTTATGGAAAAATCTGAATGAACTTTTGGCCAACCTAATATATAGATCAAGTTTGTAGAAATGACTCTTTTTCAGTAATGAATCTTCCAGTATATGGAATAGCTCCTCGTTTATTTACATCTTGAGTTTTTTCAACAACATTTTGTAGTTTTTGCATATAGATTCTATACAGACTTTTTAATGAAGTATTTCTTTTCTTTTTTAGAAGAGGATGAAATGCTGTTATAGATGATATTTAAAAATTTTCTGATTACAATTGTCTCTTGTTGTTGTATAGGGAAGTAATTGTTGTTTGTTTAACTTTGTATCCTGTGACTTTGCTGTAGTTGTTACAGTTCCAGGAAATTTTTTTGGTAGATTTTTTGATGTTTTTGTCTACAGATATCCATGTCATCTGCAAATAAAGGCTGTTTTATTTCTTCCTTTCTTTCTGATCTAGATGGCTTTTTACTCTAAAGAAATAAAAAGTGTCTTTACCTGTCTTAGTGCACTGGTTACAGCTTTTAGTAGGGTGTTGACTAAGAGTGGTAGAGAGAACGTCCTTGTCTTATTTCCAGTTATAGGGAAAAAGTGTCCAGTCTCTTACCATTAAATATACTAGCTGTGTAAGTTCTTTTGTAGATGTTCTTTATGAAGTTGAGGAAATTGGCTGAAAGATTTTTTAAAATTCACAAGTGTTGAATTTTTTTCTTTTTTAATTGAAGTACAGTTGATTTAAAATACTATATGGATTTTACAAGTCTTTTTTTGTTCTCAGATGGTTTTATGATTTTCCTTCTTTATCCTGTTCGTATGTTAGATTACCTTGGCTGTTATTTTAAACTTTATATTATTATTGGTGAATATTACTGATTAACAATATTGTCATAGTTTTAGGTGGATAGCAAAGGGACTCAGCCATATATACACATATATCCATTCTCCCCCAAACTCTTCTACCATCCAGTCTGCTATGTAACATGGAGGAGAGTTCCCTGTGCTATATAGGATTATGTTGGTTATTGAACCCGTCTTGCCTGCTTGGAATCCTACTTGGTTGTGGTCTGTAATTCTTTTTATACATTATTGAATTTGATTTGCTAATATTTTGTTGAGAATTTATATGTCAATGTTTATGAGAGATTGTAGGTTTTTTTTTTTCCTTGTGATGTCTCTATTTGATTTTGGTAATAGGAAAATTCTCACTTCATAGAATGAGTTAGAAGGTGATTTCTCTGCTTTTATTTTCTGGAAGAGATTATAAAGTATTAGCATTGCTTTTTCCTTATATGTTTGGTAGAATCTACCACTAAAGGCTGGAGAAGGCAATGGCACCCCACTCCAGTACTCTTGCCTGGAAAATCCCATGGATGAAGGAGCCTGGTGGGCTGCAGTCCATGGGGTCGCAAAGAGTCGGACATGACTGAGCGACTTCACTTTCACTTTTCACTTTCCTGCATTGGAGAAGGAAATGGCAACCCACTCCAGTGTTCTTGCCTGGAGAATCCCAGGGACGGGGGAGCCTGGTGGGCTGCCGTCTATGGGGTCGCACAGAGTTGGACACAACTGAAGTGACTTAGCAGCAGCACCACTAAAGGTGTCTGGGCCTGGTTCTTTGTTTTTAAATTATTTATTATGTTATGCAGTCCAAGCTTGTACTGCTTTTTCCCTGCTGCTGCTGCTAAGTTGTTTCAGTCGTGTCCAATTCTGTGCGACTCCATCATCGGCAGCCCACCAGGCTCCCCTGTCCCTGGGATTCTCCAGGCAAGAACACTGGAGTGGGTTGCCATTTCCTTCTCCAATGCATGAAAGTGAAAAGTGAAAGGGAAGTCTCTCAGTCGTGTCCGACTCTTAGCCACCCCATGAACTACAGCCTTACCAGGCTCCTCCATCCATGGGATTTTCCAGGCAAGAGTACTGGAGTGGGGTGCCATTGCCTTCTCCGCTTTTCCCTACCACAGGCCAATAAATCGAGAGACAAGTGTTGGGGTAAGGAATAATGACTTCATTAGGAAAGCCAGCAGACTGAGAAGATGGTGGACTAGTGTCCCAGATAACCATCTTGCCCAGGTTTGGATGCTACTTGCTTTTATAGAGCAAAGAGGGGGAGGTGAGGAGATAAAGTAAAAAAGATCATAAGTTGTTGCAAATATTTCCTGGTTCCAGCCAGACTCCACAGTGCCCTCAGTGCCCCCTCACTCCACACCAGTGTGTTAATTTCTTCTTGCATGCAACCATTTACAGGTGGCCCTGGTCAGGATGTTTCCTGTGAACTAAAACAAAGGTATTTTAGCTCAAGGTTCAGGCATGGGAAGCAGAGTCCCCTGGAGACAGGCCATTATGTATACTTTAAGTTATAGACAACATCCTTTCAGTGATTAACTTGTAGCAAAAGCAGTAGAATTCAGAGGTTAAAGTCAAAGAAACAGATACAAGATTGAGTCACATTTTTTCTTTCCTATTACAATTAGTTATTCATTTTCTTTAATAGACATAAGATTATTAAGGTTTTTAAATTTTTGTGTGAGTTTTGATAAGTTATGATTTTCAGAAACTATTTCTCTTAAATTGTCAATTTTGTGGGTGGAGTTGTTTATAATATCATTTATTATCCTTGTAATGTCTGTGTGATCAGTAGTTATGATTCTCTTTTTTTCCCCCCCTGATATTGCTAACTTGTGTCTTATTTTTGGTTAGCCGGGGTAGAGATTTAGAAATTTTTACTGATTCTTTCAAAGAGCTAGCTTCTGGTTTTGTTGCTATTTCTCTATTGTTTTCCCATTTTCAGTTCCATTGATTTCTGTTTTTTCCCCCTTCTGCTTGTTTTACCCTTAAGTAAGCTCTAAGTGGTAGTGAATTCACTCAACTCTGTTTCCCCAAATGTCTTTATTTTCCTTTCATTTTTGAAGATTTCCCCCCACCCCCAAATACAGAATTCAGTATGACAGTTTTTTTTTTTTTTTTTCTGCTCATAAAAATGTTCCATCATCTTGAAGCCTGATTTTTTTTCTTATGAGTAATCAAGTTACTCTCATATTTGTTCCTTTTCATGTTATAGCCTTTAACCCACTGGCTGACTTTATTATTTTTCTTTGCATAACTAGTTTCTAGCAATTCAATTACAGTTGACCCTTGAATAACACAGGATTGAACTGCAGGGGTCCACTTGTATGTGGATTGTTTTTAATCAATGTGAACTAAGATCTACAGTTAGTTGAATTGGTGATGTGGAACCAGGAGTGAGGAAGGCCAGCTTGTTAGGTTATATGTGGCAGTTTTGCACCTCTAAGTGCCCCCCACCCCAGCCCCGTGTTTTTCAAGGGTGAACTGTATTATGTGTCTTGATGTGGTTTCCCTGGCTTTATCCTGCTTGGGGTTTGTTGTTTTATAGATTTTCAGTTCAGATTTTTACAAATTTCAGATTTATTTCTTCAACTTTATTTCCATCCTACCCCCTGTTATCCTCGCCTTCAGGAATTGCTTGACATCATCCCACAGACTGCTGGTCGTTATTTTCAGCCTCATCTCCCACATCTGTTTTCCACTTTATATATTTTGAATTTCTTTCTGTTTATGTTCATTGATATTTTCTTTTGTGGAATCTGGTCTACTCATCTATCCATCAAGTAAAATTTTCATTTGAGATATTTTATTTTTCAGTTTCATAAATTCCATCCAGTCTTTTAAAAAATATCTTCCATTTCTTTGCCTCTTATCTTGTTTTCCTTCAAATCCTTAAACATATTTTAATAGTTCTTTTATAATGTCTGTTAAGTCCATCATCTCTTTCATTTCTGGTATTGTAACTCCTGACTTATTTTCCTACTGATTATGTTTCACATTGTCCTATTTCTTGACATGGGTAGTAACTATTGATTGAATTTTGGACAGTGTAAATTTTACATTGTTGATTTTTTGCTTTTTGTTGTCTTCCTCTAATTGTGATTGAGTTTACATTTATCGAGAATCAGCTTCTTAGTTTTGAGGCTTGAGTTAAAGCTGTGTTAGGACGGGTCTAAAGTAGCCTTTTTTTCCTTGGACTAATTTAGTCCTGCTACCAATGCATACTCTTTGGGGATATCTGTAAATGCTTTGGGTATTAAACAAGACTTCTTCTTTGACTTCAAGGATCTCAAATGTCTTCCAGTCCTGCGTTGTGAGGATTTTCCACTTGATAGCTGCCTAGCAGCTTTCTTGGCCAGTAGTCATAAAGTTTAATCCTCTACACATGCAGCTTAATTATGCAACCAGTCACTCAAAGGGATCCCCATGCAGATTTCTGGATCTCTTTCTCTGTGTAATTTCCTTTTCTTTAATCAGCCTCAGTCTCCCTGAGCTCCCATTTCTGTCTCCTCAAATTCAGTGAGACCATTGTGTTCTTCCTTTCCCTGTGCCAATATTCAGAAAATGCCTCCAGCTTAAAACCTAGGATTATCATAAGGTTTATCTGATATGTTTTCCTTTTCCTGTGGATCACAGTCCTGTGTTTCCTGTTTTCTAATATCTGAAAACTCTTGTTTCATATATTGTGTCTGGTTTTCTAGTTGTTTACATACACTAGGAGGGCAAGTTCAATATGACTTACTTGCTCATGGCAGGAAATGGATGACTATAGTTTCATTGTTAGCACAATTAATTATGTCACCGGAAAGTCTACCACTAAAGTAATTTTACTTCACAGATTATTTAAAATATTTCCTGTCACAAAGCATGTTTAAATAGATCTAGAGATAGTAAAATTCTTAAACCTACATTCTGATTATGTGCTTGATTCTAATTCAATAAACATTTATGGAGTATTACTGTTTAAAAGGTAAATTATACTCACTATTTACAAATATCTTTATATTAGCCTAAATATGAACTAAATTTCATTGTTTTAAGGCAAAGGACTCTGTGGTGTGGTGTGTTAGTCGCTCAGTTGTGTCTGACTCTTTGCGATCCCATGGACTGTAGCCTCTGTCCATAAAATTTGCCAGGCAAGAATACTGGAGTGGGTTGCCATTCCCCTCTCCATCGGATCTTCCTGACC
>NW_011494861.1:19811068-19816075 GCF_000754665.1 Bison bison bison
ACCAGGGATCAGACCCAGGTCTCCCACATTGCAGGCGGAGTCTTTACCATCTGAGCCATCAGGGAAGCCTGCTACTGCTGCTGCTAAGTCGCTTCAGTCATGTCTGACTCTGTGTGACCCCATAGATGGACCCCACCAGGCTCCCCTGTCCCTGGGATTCTCCAGGCAAGAACACTGGAGTGGGTTGCCATTTCCTTCTCCAATGCATGAAAGTGAAAAGTGAAAGTGAAGTCGCTCAGTTGTGTCTGACTCTTCTTGACCCCATGGATTGCAGCCTACCAGGCTTCTCTGTCCATGGGATTTTCCAGGCAAGAGTACTGGAGTGGGGTGCCATTGCCTTCTCAGTCAGGGAAGCCTAGAAGCCACTAAAAATACCTAATTTCTCAGTTTTATACCCCCTAGTCCTCAGATGTTTCTTCTGTTTTTATTCATAGATAGGACTACTAAGTTTTCTTAATATGGGGCAAAATTCATAAGCACCAATTGTAAAAGAAAGACCCACATGATTGTTGAAGCATCAAAAATAAAGGTAGTAACCATAGACAGTAACCATGATTATTGTCATCCACTTTGAATGTTGATTTATGTTGCCTTTGTAAAGAATGGAGTCATTATACAGATATCAAAGCATCACTATCAACCGTGGGTCACCATAAATAAATGATACATGGTAGTCTCCAAAGCCATGTGGGTATATCGTATTATATTATGACGTAAATAAGAGACTTTTTGCAATAGCTGTAACTATAATTCTTATGTTTCCTGGTACATATACCCCACATATTTTTAATAAAAAATGATTGTTATGTAAGGATGTAGTAACTCATTCCTAGTCCAGTAGTAGAGTCAGTTTGAAGATAAGGATTGTGGGACTTTGTGGGAAGTGATAGGAATACTACATCTCTCTATCATTTTTTGAACTAATAATATGTACAAGTATCAGATATAGAAGAAGGAAGGATCATAGTCAACCAGAGAATTCATCCAAAGTCATTGGTCTTAAGATCATACTTCTTAATAATATCAAGAAATTAATTAATATACTTTCTTGGAAGCTTTAGAATTCTTTCATTTTTCAACAAAGGTCATAATTTATACTGTATATTAGAATTATATTAATTCTAATGGTCTGAAAGTCTCAGTATAAATCAGTAACCAAGCCAGTAAAGAAACAGATCTTATGTTTGTGAATATAATCTATACCAGCTGTCTTAAAGGTATGGTGTGGGGACTTCCCTGGCAGTTCAGTGGTTAAGACTCTGCACTTCCAATGCAGGGGGCTCGGTTCGACTGCTGGTGGAGGAACTAAGATTCTACCTGCTGTGGGGTGCAGCCAAAAAAAAAAAAAAGGGTGGTGTGTACATCCTTGAAGAGTACAAAAAATAATCCTCTGGGTCCTGGTCTCAAAATATCAGCAATTCATTGATATTTTTAAAATCTCATTCTGCTTAAATTTATGTTTTACAGTATATGTAACATTAATACAATAGTCTGTATATGTAATTTATAAATAAATTTAGCTAGATAGAGATGCATGCTCAGTTTTTTTTTGTTGTTTTTTTTTTTTAAACTGACAGTATGTTGGGGGAAAAAGTTTGGAACTATTTTTCTGTATTGTCACTCGGTTCTGATCTGGGGAGAGTGTCTGGAAACATTTTTGATTGTTGTGACTAGGGAGTGAGGTTAGCTTCAGGTAGCTTCTGGTATCTGGTGGAGAGAGGCCAGGGATTCTGTTCAAAATCCTCAGTTCACAGAGCAGCTCTCCCCCAGCATGCACTACCAAACATACAGTCAAAGAATTATCATTTGGTCTACAATAGATTTGAGAAACCTTGCTACAGACTGTAATTCCTCCTTGATGGACAGATAGCAAAGAAGTGAGTCTAGCCCATTTTTTCTTTCATCTCATCTTAGACAAATATTGGGCTTTCCTATATGTATGTCTGTATTTTTAATATCTCCAAAACAGGCACCAAAAGAGCTGAAGGTACTTCTACATATCCAGAATTTTGTAAAACCGTAGGATAATCTTATTAATTAGAGGAGAAGTAAGAAATTGTGTGAAGGCTCATATAAAAGTATCTTAAATATTTGTGTGGTTTTATATGACATCAAATTCTACTTTGTATACTAACAAACCTTTTGGTATTTTATAAATCAGATTGGTGTCTTGATTCATTGCAATCTAAAAAGAAAGCAGCAACTGCTAAGGTTGCCAGGAAAGAATCCATCATCAATTAGAATGAATTGCTGTTTGCATAGTAAAGAACAAAGAAAGAGTATATGGTCTAATGACTTTGGTGAAAAATTGACTTGAGGTTTCATTTCTGAGTTTACATGCTTTCAGTACATGATTCTTTGCATATTAAAATTTATTTTGGTTTCATGGCCGGGGGAAAGAAAAAACCCTTTTTATAGCAGGAATGAATGTTCACTGTGTGTTCACCATTTCACAGCATAAGTTTTTAGATAGTGAAGATCTGTCTTTATTTGAATTTATATCTGAATCAAACATGTCTTTTTTTCTATATACACTTGTGTGCTTTGAATAAAGATGATTCTGAAGAGGTGCATGGCTGTAAGGATGTGGTGTAAGGATTAATGGCTTCAAGTGTTAGAAAAATGAAATAGCACAGTATTCTATCACCATCTAGTTGCTTCTGCTTTTGATAACATGTGGGAAGAATGTGAACCAGCTGTTCCTCACTCCACTAAGATGCTTAAGGAGTTCAGTCAGCATAGCTGAATTGTTAGCATGATTCTTAATTAAAATGGATCATCATCTAACTGATATATGAGGTTCTTCCTGAAGTCAGGGGATAAGCCTTTTGAGCTCCCTTTAAATCCAGAAAGAAGCTTAAAAGAGGGAACAACTCGAGAGTTATAGTTAGAATTAGATGCATTTAATAATAGCACGACTCAAGACTCTCTGTTTAAAAATTTTTGTCAATCTGTTGTGAACCAGTACTTTAGCAAAATACAACAAAAACAAATAACTAGAGAAATGAAATAAAAAACCAAGCTTTAATTCTTTATTAGATTCAATAGATATAAAATTACTGTCAAATTTCTATAAAGCTTTCTAAACACTTAGTCTCTATTTTTGTATTCATCTTACAGAGTCTCACAGCAAAAAGTTTGTGGACCACCAGAGGTCTGAAAACTAAGCTTTAAGTAGGACTGATTTCAACAGAAATTATTTGAAATAAAATTTCCTTTTTTACTATTTACAACTTAGCCTTCACTAAGTACATATTCCTATTTAATCTCAATTGAAATATGACCTTATCTGCAAAGTTTTCTTTGACTTAACCCAAGCTGACTTGGGTAGCCCATCCTCTGTACCCACTTCGCTCCAAAGGGGTCTTCATTCTATCAACTCTTTCATTAATTCATTTATTTTAGTTAAGGAAAATGTAACAATAATCTTCAGGAGTTGGGGAGCTAGGAAAGTTGGTAGCACATAGCAGGCAATAAGTTGAAGTCTGTTTAATGAATGAAATAAGTACTGAATATAAAAGTTGCAACAAAACCCTAAGGCTCTAAATATCAATACGTACTGGATGGAAAAAAATTCATTTTCTAGAAAGGAAAGAAGACAGTTTATTAGTCTCAAAACTTAGACTTGTATGAATCAAATTTTTATAAAAACAATTCTTGATAAAAAGATGAGCACATGCATGCATTTACTAACAGTAGAACACAAACTGGGAGAAAAAAGAAAACTCAGCGTTTAACTTGCCAGAAATACTGGTTTTAAGAATTTTTGGCAGAGGAGGAGGGTGCTGGAACGGAGAGGGGCTTGAAAACTAGTGCCCTGAGAGTTTGCAGGTTACTGTGCCAATCTGATGTTTTCTCCTTGCCTCTGCCACTTGGTATCCCATCATACTCTTTTGTGTATTTGATTTTGGGTCTGCTGGGTCTTTGTTGCTTTGTATGGGCTTTCTTAGTTGAAGCGAGCCGGGGGCTACTCTCTGTTGCTGTGTGTGGGCTTCTTACTGCAGTGGCTTCTCTAGTTGCGGAGCTCAGGCTCTGGAGTGGGCGGGCTTCAGTAGTTGCAGTTTCAAGCTCTAGAGCACTGGCTCAGTGGTTGCGGTGCGCAGGCTTAGTTGCCATGGGCATGGGGATCTTCCTACCCCAGGGATCCAACTCGTGTCTCCTGCATTGGCAAGTGAATTCTTTACCACTGAGCCACCAGAGAAGCCTTCTTTCAATGTATTTTAATGATGATCATCTATTTGATGATACCTTTACTGAGTACTCTGCTTGGAGAGTAGAAGGAACTTGGGCCCTAGCAAATTCAGTTCAGTTCAGTCGCTCAGTCGTGTCTGACTTTTTGTGACCCCATGAACCTCAGCACGCCAGGCCTCCCTGTCCATCACCAACTCCCGGAGTTCACCCAAACCCATGTCCGTTGAGTCGGTGATGCCACCCAACCATCTCATCCTCTGTCATCCCCTTCTCCTCCTGCCCTCAATCTTTCCTAGCATCAGGGTCTTTTCAAATGAGTCAGCTCTTCACATCAGGTGGCCAAAATATTGGAGTTTCAGCTTCAATATCAGACCTTCCAATGAACACCCAGGCCTGATCTCTTTTAGGATGGAGTGGTTAGATCTCCTTGCAGTCCAAAGGACTCTCAAGAGTCTTCTCCAACACCACAGTTCAAAAGCATCAATTCTTCAGCACTCAGCTTTCTTTATACTCCAATTCTCACATCCATACATGACCACTGGAAAAACCATAGCCTTGACTAGACGGACCTTTGTTGACAAAGTGATGTCTCTGCTATCTAGGTTGGTCATAACTTTCCTTCCCAGGAGTAAGTGTCTTTTAATTTCATTGCTGCAATCACCATCTGCAGTGATTTTAGAGCCCAGAAAAATAAAGTCACCCACTGTTTCCACTGTTCCCCATCTATTTGCCATGAAGTGATGGGACTGGATGCCATGATCTTAGTTTTCTGAATGTTGAGCTTTAAGGCAACTTTTTCACTCTCTTTCACTTTCA
>NW_011494861.1:19816175-19829780 GCF_000754665.1 Bison bison bison
CTTTCCTTCCCAGGAGTAAGTGTCTTTTAATTTCATTGCTGCAATCACCATCTGCAGTGATTTTAGAGCCCAGAAAAATAAAGTCACCCACTGTTTCCACTGTTCCCCATCTATTTGCCATGAAGTGATGGGACTGGATGCCATGATCTTAGTTTTCTGAATGTTGAGCTTTAAGGCAACTTTTTCACTCTCTTTCACTTTCATCAGGAGGCCCTTTAGTTCTTCTTCACTTTCTACCATAAGGGTGGTGTCATCTGCATATCTGAGGTTATTGATGTTTCTCCCATCAATCCTGATTCCAGCTTGTGCTTCCGCCAGCCCAGTGTTTCTCATGATGTACTCTGCATAGAAGTTAAATAAGCAGGGTGACAATATACAGCCTTGACGTACTCCTTTTCCTATTTGGAACCAGTCTGCTGTTCCGTGTCCAGTTCTAACTGTTGTTTCCTGACCTGCATACAGGTTTCTCAAGAGGCAGGTCAGGTGGTCTGGTATTCCCATCTCTTTCAGAATTTTCCAGAGTTTATTGTAATCCACACAGTCAAAGGCTTTGGCATAGTAAAGAAAGCAGAAATAGATGTTTTTTCTGGAACTCTCTTGCTTTTTCCATGATCCAGCAGATGTTGGCAATTTGATCTCTGGTTCCTCTACCTTTTCTAAAACCAGGTTGAACATCTGGAAGTTCATAGTTCACGTATTGCTGAAGCCTGGCTTGGGGAATTTTAAGCATTACTTTACTAGCGTGTGAAATGAGTGCAAGTGTGCGGTAGTTTGAGCATTCTTTGACATTGCCTTTCTTTGGGATTGGAATGAAAACTGAGCTTTTCCAGTCCTGTGGCCAGTGCTGAGTTTTCCAAATTTGCTGGCATATTGAGTGCAGCACTTTCTTTCACAGCAGGTTAAACTCTGGTGAATAAGTCAGAAATACATACAACTAAAATATAAAGTAAAATGCATTTGATAGTGTAATAGATTCATGAATTAATAAATTTTAGATATGTCTAGATTACTTTAAAATTAAAATTGTTTATAGATGACACATCTTTATTGAAGTGGACTTAATATTTTCTTTAAATAATGAAATCAGTAATTCAGAGATTAATGAATAGATAGATGATAGACTATACTGACCTAGCTTAAGCAAACCCATCAACAGATGGGCAAATTTAAATTTGGCCTCCAATCTCCAGGAGATGAAAATGGCAAGGAATTTAGAGGCATACAGTCTTCTGCCTTGAAAGTGTGACTAAGTAGGCAACTGAGTGTGTAATTTCCAGGACTTCCCCCTCTGAGGCTGCACAGCTATCTCCTTCGCATTCCATCTCTGAGAGACTGGTTTAGTAGAGGGAAGAAGTGCAGCAGTCTGAAGTCCTAGGATGCTGGCACTGCCCCACGGAAAGCTCAGATCTTGCATCACTTCTTGGGTATGCGCACATTTCCAGTTCCCACAGAAAAGCTGATCCTTGGCAGGAGGCAAACATACACAGCCAGACTGAGTCACAACTTGAGAATCAGGGAAATTATTTTTTAAAGGAATAAAGACTGTTGGTGGGATCAAATTTCTGCAATTAAACAAGAAGCAATGAAAAAAATATATTTAAATCTGGATCACATTTGAGGGAACCCATCCCAACCATTTCAGATTATTCTGCCATGACATAAATCAGAGTGGATTCATGTGGCAGTTACCTTTATTGATCATCTTGCACAAATGTTGACTGGTGAATCTTGTGTTGTGTTTTAACTCCACCTGCCAGCTGTGTAATGTTCTTTAAATATGGTTCATAGGATAAGCACAGGTCGTGTTATCAAGCGAAGTCCATGATAAATGCCATAGACCCTCTTTTCTATCCTTTTGTTAAAATTAATTTTTATTGGTGTATAGCTGCTTTAAAATGTTAGTTTCCACTGTATAGCAGAGTGAATCAGTTACATGTATACATATGTTGTTGTTTAGTCACTAAGTTGTGTCCTACACTTTTGTGGCCCCACGGACTATAGCTCATCAGGCTCCTGGGTCAGTGGGATTTCCCAGGCAAGAATACTGGAGTGGGTTGCCACCATTCCTTTCTCCAGAGGATCTTCCCAGTCCAGGGATTAAACCCATTTCTCCTGCATTGGCATGTGGATTCTTTACCATTGAGCCACTAGGGAAGCCCATCTCTATAAAATTGTGTATCAGTTCAGTTCAGTACAGTCGCTCAGTCGTGTCCGACTCTTTGTGACCCCATGAACCTCAGCACTCCAGGCCTCCTTGTCCATCACCAACTCCTGGACTTCACCCAAACCCATGTCCTTCAAGTCGGTGATGCCATCCAACCATCTCATCCTCTGTCATCCCCTTCTCCTCCTGCCCTCAATCTTCCCAGCATCAGGGTCTTTTCCAATGAGTCAGCTCTTCACATCAGGTGGCCCAAGTATTGGAGTTTCAGCTTCAACATCAGTCCTTCCAATGAACACCCAGGCCTGATCTCCTTTAGGATGGAGTGGTTGGATCTCCTTGCAGTCCAAAGGACTCTCAAGAGTCTTCTCCAACACCACAGTTCAAAAGCATCAATTCTTCTGCACTCAGCTTTCTTTATACTCCAATTCTCACATCCATACATGACCACTGGAAAAACCATAGCCTTGACTAGACGGACTTTTGTTGACAAAGTGATGTCTCTGCTTTTTAATATGCTATCTAGGTTGGTCATAACTTTCCTTCCAAGGAGTAGGCATCTCTTAATTTCATGGCTGCTATCACCATTTGCAGTGATTTTGGAGCCCAGAAAAATAAAGTCAGCCAATGTTTCCACTGTTTTCCCATCTATTTGCCATGAAGTGATGGGACTGGATGCCATGATCTTAGTTTCCTGAATGTTGAGCTTTAAGCCAACTTTTTTACTCTCCTCTTTGACTTTCATGAAGAGGCTCTTTAGTTCTTCTTCACTTTCTACCATAAGGGTGGTGTCATCTGCATATCTGAGGTTATTGATATTTCCCCCGGCAATCTTGATTCCAGCTTGTGCTTCCTCCAGCCCAGCATTTCTCATGATGTACTCTGCCTATAAGTTAAATAAGCAGGGTGACAGTATACAGCCTTGACGTACTCCTTTTCATATTTGGAACCAGTCTGCTGTTCCATGTCCAGTTCTAACTGTTGCTTCCTGACCTGCATACAGGTTTCTCAAGAGTCAGGTCAGGTGGTCTGGTATTCCCATCTCTTTCAGAATTTTCCGCAGTTTATTTTGACCCACACAGTCACACATACAGAATTCAATTTCAGTGTAATCTCTTTTTTATTTGAGTAAAGTAAGGCTAAGTGATTTGCTCAGGATCAGCCAGTTAGACAGTTGTGAGTGGGACCAGCTAGACCTCATCTTTTTTCCTGTAAAGCTTATATTCTCCCTAAAATCTAGACCACTTCTAGTTTGCCAGCAGTCAATACACTACTTTCCTTATAGTAAAAGTTCATTAGGTCATTGAATATTTGTTATTTAATTAAGTGCATTTGAACAGCTCATTGTAAGTGATCTTTTCAATAATATGCAGCTTTGATTATTACAGGGGTTAATAGTTACTAGGTTTGTGTTGAATTGTTGCTTTGCCTCTTGCTAAATATTGCTCTTCCACTTAATAACTATGACTGTGGTACTTAACTGTGTAGCTTTGGGAATTAGCCTCATTTTCTTCATCTATCAAATGGGAATAATACCTACTTTATAAGGTGCTGTGAGAATAAAAAGAATTAATGTAAGATGTTAAGTATTCAACAAGTGGTATGTATTATTCTTTAGCATACTTGCTATTTTCCCTCTCATAAAACTGCTGTAAAAGATGAATCATTTTTTCTGACATGAAAACTATTCACCAAGCTACACATTATTTTCTGTATAAAACTCTTGAAAGTATAACACTTACATATCCAGAAAAAAAAAATAAGCTAATTATAGTGGACTCTGAATTATATATTTTGGAATCATTATTCCAAGGCTGTGATAATAAAAAAATAGATTACTGACATTTTCCCCTCAATTCATACTATTCACATACGTATGTTAATATTTTCCATACTATTAATATATATTGTCCACAGTTTTTGAGGGGCTTATGTAGATCTTAGGATTATGTAGCATACTAAAGATATAAATTCACTACCCTCAGACTAAAGACTTAGACAATTCTAGATATCATAACTATTTGAGGATATCAGTGTAACCATAGTCAATGAAAAAAATGAAGGAAGTAAAATATTATAGGCTTTTTATTTAAGAAATAAAGTAGACTGTTTAATTCTCAGAAGCCTTTTCTCCCCTTGTGTTACTTGTTTTCACTGATTTTAAAAAAAAGTAAATAGTTGTCAGTGGTATCATTGTACCTAAAAATCTATTGCTTTGCAAATTTGGGGGCCGTTCACACTCACTAAAACTCTGTTTAAAAATACCTAATAGCATTACAAAGAGATGGAGAAGTCAAAGAAAAGTCAAACATGAGAGAAGATATTTGCAATGTGTAAAACAAAGGATTAATATCTAAAATAAAGAACACCTATAAGTTAATAAGAGAAAGACAAACCACCCAGTAGAAAATGAATAATGACTTCAAATAGTATCTCACAAAAGAGGAATCACAAATTGTAGTACCTAATTAGGAAAATACAGCTTAAAATACAAGGAAGCTCTGTCACATACCATCAGATCACTAAACATTTAGAATTAATATTGAAAGAGATACGGAGCAATAGGAATTCTTATTTAATACTTCTCATGGGACTGTAAATTGGTGTGGCACTTTAAAAAATATTTTAGCTTTATCTTCTAAAGTTAAACATGCTCTAGCCTATGCCCCAGCAATTCCATTTCCACATATTTACCCTACAGAAATTCTTGAGTACGTGTACCAAGACACACGTATAAGAAAGTTCCTAACAGCAAAAACTTGGAGACAATTCAAATGTCCATTGTTGGTAGATTTTTTAAGTGAATGATGATAAATTCATACAATGGAATATGCTTTACAGTGGTGAAAATGAAGGAACTACAGCTATGTATAACCTTAAATATATGAAGATCTACAAGTTCTATTACAGAGACTCCTGTAATTTTTTTGGAGGCAAAAATTCAATCTTCAGCCACCAGGAGGCTGACAAGAGGGAACCAGACCATGCTTTCTACTAACACTTTCCCTCTCTGTACCGCTGATAGTTTGACTCCGTTCCTCAAGCACATGTAGATTGCAGTATCTTCCTAAGGGGGAACTACAGACTGGAAGATTTTTGCATATTTTAAAATGATCTCCAGAAGAAAGCTACTTGCTGGTCTTGACGGAGGTAAAAAGTTGGAGGAGGTGGTTCTTAAGCCACAAATATTGAAAATTTTCACAAGTTAAAAAGGACAACACTGTATTTTGAGACACCTAGTCTTTCAAGATTTGATTAAATCGTCCTATGTTCTATCCAGAAAGAATCAAAGCCCTTTATGAAATTGTTTCATGGAGTTTTCCAATTAGTTTACAAAATGCTTTTCAAGTTAAAGACAAATCATTTGCCATTAAAGTTTTTCGTATATTTGGCTGTGCCAGGTCTTAGTTGGACATGCAGGATCTTCAGTGTGGCATGTGAGCTCTTAGTTGCGGCATGTGGGATCTAGTTCCCTGACCAGGGACAGAACCCGGACTCTCTGCATTAGGAATGTGGAGGCTTAGCCACTGGACTAATTTCAGTTAAAATTTATCATGCATGTTGTTCCAGAAGATGGAATATAATTGTACTTCATAATTGGGGGAATACATAAAGGCTTCCAAATTCATTCCTGGCCAAATTCATTCTTGGCCTAACATATATCCATGATGAAAAAAAAAGGAACAGAAATATTAGAATTACTAGTTAAAATATTTATAGTCGAATATATACAAGTCAATTAGTAACTAAGCCAGTTATTTAGAACTAACTTCTTTTGTCATTCAGAAAAATTGGTTCGTGTTCATGACTGAATGACTATTTAGTGAGTGTGTGTGTATTAGATCTTAGAGAATTTTTCATAAAGTGATTTCTGTCCCAAATGATTTAAAGCCCAGATACAGAGTTATTTCCTAGATTATTGGAACCTGGCATCTATACTTAACATTTTATTGAAATCATAGAGGTCTTAGTTGATAAATCTAACAGCAGCTTCTAAATATTGAACATTATTGACTTCCGTTTCACACTATTGACCATACTATCCTTGAAGTTCTTTATTGTCGAGTTTCTGTGATGTTTCTGTCCTAGTTTTGTTTTTCTGACTGTTCCTTCCAGCCTTGTTCCTTAGTTCTAGTCCTTTGCCCTTCCCTTATGTATAAAAGTCTCACCAGTGTATTTCTCTTGCTCTGTGAACTCTGTTCCCTTTATAGTCTTGTATACTAAGCAGGCCAGCTTACATGAAAGTTCGAGGAAAGATAGAAATATAGAAAGCTAGAGAGGAAAGAGGAGTACCATTCTGTTGTGTTCTTTAAGATCTCATTTTAGAGACCAAATGGCTAACCTGTACTTTATCTCTAGTATTCCCTTTCCCTTCCCATTCCCTTCCCTTCCCACTAGACCTTGCTACTCCAGTGCTTTTCTGTCTCCAATATTCAACCTTTCTTTTTCTACTTGATCAAATCGTCAGCTAAGAGTTATCAACAGTAGGTTTGTGTGACAAGCTCGAGCAAAGTTACACAGCTAATAAGGAATATAACTTCCTTGGGTGGTGCTAGTGGTAAAGAATCTGCTGGCCAATGCAGGAGACTCAAGGGATGTGGGTTCAACCCTGGGTTGGGAAGATCCCCTGGAGTAGGAAATGGAAACCTGCCCTAGTTTCTTGCCTGGAAAATTCCATGGACAGAGGAACCTGGTTGGCTATAGTTCATGGGGCTGCAAAGAGTCAGATACGACTGAGCAACTAACACTTTGACTAAGCGAATGAGCACATGCACACACAAGGAATGGAGCTAATACTGGACACAGGAAATTGTCTGGGTATAAGGCCCATCCGTATTCTTGGCAGTTCACCATTATCTCCTTTTTCAATTCTGTTTCTAGAATCTACTCCAGAAAAGTAAAGATTTAGACAAAGATCTTTACTAAGTTGTTTGTCACAGTGTTACATTTTAAGATCAAAGACACACCAATGAAAATTATGGAACAATTAAATGTCCATCATTAAAGGAAAGGCTGTTTATTATCACATAATAAATCATGGTGATCCATTCAGTGCCATATAATGCAGAGAATAAAATTAATGATCTCAAAACATTTTAATGATGGTTATAAATGTGTTATATAAAAACACTCTGATTTAAAAAAAATAATTTCATTTGTTTAACTTTGTTTTTGGGTGCACAGGTTTTCGTTGCTGTGTGCTGGCTCTCTCTGGCTGAGGCGAGTTAGGGCTAGTCTCAAGTTAACAGGGCACAGGCTTTTCATTGCAGTGGCTTCTTTTGTTGTGGAGCACAGGCTCTAGGTGAGCAGGCTCAGTAATTGTGGTGTACGGGCTTCGTTGCCCCACGTCATGCGGAGTCTTCCCGGACCAAGGGTCGAAGAAGTTGCCCCATGTCCCCTGCATTGGCAGGTGGATTCTTAACCAGTGGATTACCTGGTAAGTCCAATATTAGGATTTTGATCATAATAAAATAAACATATACCTATTTTTAATGCATTAAAAAATACTGGGAGAATAAACTAAAATGTTCATTGAGTGAGTGGTGGGATAGATGATTTTTTTGTTGCTAAACAGACTAATGTGTGCATGTGTTTTAATAACTTATAAGGCTTGTAATGAAAAACAACACTCCCCTCCTCCCCTGCCTTCTCATTTCTAGGGCAACTAGTTTTAAATTATTTAAATGATTTACTCTGGGTTGCCTTGCAAAGTAACATGACAATATTTTTTTCTTGATATTATACATTTAATTCTTCTTCTGAGGAGACATTAGGGCTCTTACCTCACCCACTTTCACTATGCTATGCTATGCTAAGTCGCTTCAGTCGTGTCTGACTCTGTGCGACCCCATAGACGGCAGCCCACCAGGCTCCCCCGTCCCTGGGATTCTCCAGGCAAGAACACTGGAGTGGGTTGCCATGTCCTTCTCCAGTGCATGAAAGTGAAAAGGGAAAGTGAAGTTGCTCTGTCGTGCCCGACTGTCAGCGACCCCATGGACTGCAGCCCACCAGGCTCCTCCGTCCATGGGATTTCCCAGGCAAGAACACTGGAGCGGGGTGCCATTGCCTTCTCCACTATAGCATCCCCCAAATCACTATACTATACTATTCAGTTAGATTGGAAAAAAGAGTTTTTTCTTTTAACATGAGACTGTACTTTGATTATACTCCTTTCTGATACACTTATTCTGTTTTCCCTTAAACTTTGAATTGTCTTTCTTCTTGCATTGATTTCTGTTATCATGTCCTCATTTTTATCCCCAAGTATGCCAATCTGTTGAGTGCTTTTTAAGAACTGACTCATTGGAAAAGACCCTGATGCTGGGAAAGATTGAAGGCAGGAGGAGAAGGGGATGACAGAGAATGAGGTGGTTGGACGGCATCACTGACTCGATGGACATGAGTTTGAGCAAGCTCCAGGAGTTGGTGATGGACATGGAAGCCTGGCATGCCACAGCCCATGGGGTGGCAAACAGTTGGACACGACTGAGCAACTGAACTGATACGCTTTTATATTAAAATCCCCCACTTGGACACACATTTTGTTTTCTCTGGAGATACTTCTCTTGGAGCTTTGTATCCACCACCTCCTATCTCTGTCGGTGCTCTCTAGATCTGCTTTATGACCTAGTTTTGGGACTTCCACTAATTGCTTTTCTGTATTAGATACCCTATGTCCTGGATCTCATGTATTCCTCTTTCCTGAATCCTCATTTTACTGAGGCACATCATCACGTAGCTTTGAATCCTTGCATGTCATTCTGGTCTAATAACACTTCAATATCTTGAAGATACTCAGTGTGACTCCTGAGAAATTCAGTGCTTTCTCATTTTTTAAATTCTTTTGTGGTTGGCATTTTTATCCCTTCTTTTCTAGAGTTTTAAGCTCATTTCTTTATTCCCAATATTCTGAAATATTTCAGTGATGTGCACTGGTTGGGTCTTTTTCATTCGATAATCGGTGGATTCTTTTAATCTAAAGACTTGTATTTCAGTTCTGGGAAATTCTTTCTGTTTCTTTTATATAAGGGTATCCTCCCATCAGTTTTCTCATTCATTCTTTCTTTGCTTCTTATTAATCAAATGTTAGACCTTACAGATTGACCTACATATCTTTTCCCCCTTGATTTTTCTGCACCTCTTTTTCTGTCCTTTTCCCAGCTCTGTTTTTCAAGCGGTATTCTTGGAAAAAGTACTGTGGGACAGGTGGGTTGAGGGTGGGTTTTTACTATGTGTCCTCTGTAACATTTGATATCTGACCGTATACATCATATCAGAACTATGATTACAGTCTTAATGAAGTTACATAAAATATAGTCGTACAAGTGTTTCAACTGTTTTGCTAATATATTTTTAATGGTAAAAATCAAGACAGGATTAATAAGACTTTTACTATTGGACCCAACGTTCTCTGGAAATTTTATAAGCCAAATAAAGGCTAAGTTTAAAAAAATGCCTTTTTTTTTTTTTTTTCTATAGCATCTTATTTTTCTATAGCATCTTATTTTTCTTTAATGAAGAAGAATACATATCTGCATGAATCATTCTGAGAGCAGTAATAAGAGGACTTATTATTTATTTTAAAGCTATCTTCAAAGCTAATTTCAAAGTTATCTTCTTCATCTCTGTTTCCTGGGTTTAAAAATAAAATTATTTGTTTGAAATTCTCAGGCTGCTTAAAGCTGTGGATTGACATCTTTCATCAAATATGGAAAATCCTTAGTCATTACTTTTCAAGCAATATCTCTTTTCATTCATCTTTTCTTTTGGGGGGTTCCAATTTAACATATTAAACATTCTCCTTGTAACTTCTAAGTCTCTTGACTCCTGAATATTTTCTATATTTTTATATTTTGTATGTTTTTGTATTTCCATGCTTTATTCTACATAGTTTCCTCTGACATAATTCTCTCTTCAGTAGTATCTAATGATTTTTCTACTTTTGCGACTTCTCTTTAGTTCTTTTTCTGATTTACTATGACATTTTTATAATTTGCGATGTTTTGCTAAATCTTAAAGCTTGAATTTTATTGTCATACATGTTGTAACTATATAATTATACAGACTTGGCATTGCAACTCAAGTACATATTTCTGTTAATGTTTCTGATAGATGTGTATGTTTTTATTGCCTGTTGCTTTTACTTGTTTATACTCATGATTAATTGCCTTCTTATGTGCCCTGTTATCTTTATGTACTGAGCATTTTATAGCATTACAGTCCTTTACAGTTCTAAAATCCAGAAAGCTCTGCAACTAAAAGCTGTTTCATAACTCATTTATTGTCCAAACATGTTGTGAAGTGACAGAAAGCTGTTTAGTTTTATTCAGCTTAGTGTAAATGTTTGTACAGTTTGCATCAGATTGATAACAGGGTAATGCCGCCTACCCCACTGATGATGTGACAATATGGTATATGTACCATATTACTTTTCTAAAATGTGAAATCTTCTGAATTCTCATCACATTTAGCCTGAAAATTTAGATAAAGAATAGTGGATCTATTTGAAAATTTATTTCTAGAAATCATTTGAGGTTTGGGATAATGTTATTTTTCTCTCAGTAAGATTTTTGTTATTTCCTGCCAAACACTAAAGGTTCTAACAAACTGGAATAATCATAACAATTTCATTTGAGATTTTGATTAGCTAATCTAAAAGACTAAAAGCCAAGCTTTTTACAAATCTGATTTACTTGTAATTCACTTTGGTCCTAGGGTGATTTTTTTTTTTTCAGAGTCCAATCCAAAGTGGGCTAAAGAGAAGGGAATTAGTAACTTGGGGTCCAACCCTGTCTTTCCTTGGTCTCTGACCTTTTATCTCTTTAGACCCTTTGCTTGCTAACCACATACCTCAGTTTCTCAGAACCTGTTTTGGGTAACAAAGGCCCCAAAGTAGAAACTACTTCCGGTGCCAGTTTTACTCCTCTGGATTGTTATCTCATCTAGGTTTTTATCTCACCATCTGGTTTGTTGTTTGATACATGAAATATTTAGTGGGTCTTGGAGCCAGGAATGGAATCATTAACTCTGTTGTCTCAGTTCAGTTTCTCATTATTTTATTTCTAGTTATTTCCTAGCAGGTCTCCCTCCGTTGAGCCATATCCCTTGCCATCTAACTTTGACCATTGCCAGAAGTAGCTTGCTATTAATATAAAAAAGCCTAAACACAATCACATTGCTAGTTCATTAAACTTTTTTAGTAGCTCTCATTATTTACAGGGCTTCCCTAATAGCTCAGTTGGTAAAGAATCTGCCTGCAATGCAGGAGACCCCAGTTCCATTTCTGTGTCGGGAAGATCCGCTGGAGAAGGGATAGGCTACCTACTCCAGTATTCTTGGGCTTCCCTTGTGGCTCACCTGGTAGAGAACCTGCCTGCAATGCAGGAGACCTGGGTGTTTGATCCCTATTTTGGGAAGATCCCCTGCAGAAATGGAAAGGCCACCCACTTCAGTATTCTGGCCTGGAAAATTCCATGGAGTGTATAGTCCATGGGGTTGCAAAGGGTCGGCCACGACTGAGCAACTTTGACGTCACTTCATTATTTACAAGATGAAGTCCAAATTCTTTAGCAAATAAGAGGCTCCCTAGTCTTCCCTCTGTCTGCCTCTACAGTAGTGTTGTCTCCTGTTACCTTTCTCCTTGTACTCTGGATGCTAATCTGTGCCTGAAATGTTTCATGTCTTCATATCTTTATCTGTACTGTTCTCTTTGCTAAGAGTTCCCTTTGCCTTTCTTCTACCCTCAAACACTATCCCCTTGGCCTGAAAAGCTTCTCATCCTTGAAAGCTGGGAAAACTGACTGTTATTTCTTTCTATAGATCTTTCTTCATGCTTCTGTGCTCAGTCGCTTAGTTGTGTCTGACTGTAGTCCACCAGGCTCCTCTGTCCATGGAATTTTCTGGGAAAGAATACTGGAGTGGGTTGCCATTTCCTATCCAGAAGATCTTCCTGACTCAGGGATTGAACCTGTGTCTCCTGCATTGGTAGGCACTGGCAGGTGGCTTCTTTACTGCTGAGCTACCAGGGAAGCCTGAAATAATTAAATAAAGTGTCTATTCACTGAGACCATAAAATTAACTAACGCCTGTTAGGAAAAGAAAATGTAAAAGGTAAACAATTTCAAACAAAGGTTCTCGATTCTTAGTTAAACCTAAAGTCAACTTAACCAGAGCATTTTATTAATTGATATTTCTAGGTAACTGTATTATATTACTGATGAAATTCTGTTTCTTTTTCTAAAAGTTTATTTCTTCTGTTAAATTTGCTTCTGATTTTTTATTTTATTTCAAGGCATATGTAACACAACCAGAAGGAACAGAGTTTAAAAGCTGCCGCTTTCCAGCTGTTTGTATGATAGTCTTGACTCACTTCCTTGTCTCCAAACTGACTTTAACAGTAATTCTTTGCTCCTAAAATTTCAAGGTCTAACATAAAAAGCCAACTGTACTTAATAAAAGTACTCGTTAAAAGGTAGCAGTTGTCTAGAGTGGTGCTCTTAGTTGTTACTTATATCCAGTTGATTGAAGGTGCTGTGGAGTTCAGCTGTGTCCTTACTGATTTTCTACCTACTGAACTGTCCCTTTCTCATAGAGGTGTGGTTGAAATCTCCAGCTATAATAGGAGATTCGTCTATTTCTCTTTGTAGTTTTTAAACTCACATAATTTGACACTTTGCTGTTAGGTACATATACATTAAGGATTCTCAATTTTCTTAGGGAATTGGTTCTTATTATTACATAAGCCTTTATCTATTCCTGAGTTTTTCTCTTACTCGGAATTCTACCCTATCTGAAATTAGTATAGCTACTTTAGCTTTCTTTTGATTAGCATGTTGTATGTGTTAGCATGTTACATCTTTTTCAATCCCTTTACTTTTAATGTATTTGTATCTTTATATGTAAAGCAGATTTCTTGTAGGCAACATGTAGCTGGGGCTTGTGTTTTGATCCCCACTGACAATCTCTGTCTTTAATTGGTATATTTGGACCATTTATGTTTAAAGGGATTATTGATATAGTTGGATTAATATCTATTATATTTGTTACTGTTTTTCTATTTGTTGCCCGTATTATTTGTTTGTTACCCTTGTTCTTTGTTTCTGTATTTGTCTTCCGTTCCTTTTTGTCTTTTTTTATTTTAATTGATCATTTTACATGATTCTATTTTTTTCTTCTTTACCTTTTAATAAAGTTTTTAAGTGATTGCCCTAGAATTTGTAATATATATTAGCAATTAATCCAAGTCCACTTTCAAATGATACTGTATTGTTTCCCAAGTAGTGCAATACCTTATAATAATAAAATATTTCTAATTCCTTCCTTTAACAACCCCAGTTTTGGCGCTGAACTAAGTCTACTTTAGTACAAGCTGCTTTGTCATTTATCAGATGTATTGGTAAAACACTGACACTTATTTCAAGTTATCAGAATGTTGTTCATTTTCT
>NW_011494861.1:19829880-19834884 GCF_000754665.1 Bison bison bison
CTAAGTTTATACTCATTGAAGAAGGTATGAGATTCATTAAGTGCTTGTAGTTACCTCTTTATGCGTCTTCAAGATGTTCTCCAGTGATGCCAGATTTTTTTCTTAGAAATAATTTTTTTAAGAAAATCTAGAAAAGCCAAGTAATAGTTTCTGTCAAATAAATCGACATGGAAGAAAATCTTAACAATTGAAGCAATATTTCTTGCCTCTTTCCTGCTCTCATCTCATTTGACATAATTCTTTTATTTTCCTCTGTTAATACGCCTCTCTTATCCTTGAAGAAACAGATAGTCACTTGGTTCAAGAAAGATAAATCCCTGGTGACTGTCTTCTCTCCCCTGTCCTTCTCCCTCATCATATGTGTTTTAATGTGATCTTCTTGGTATGAGAGATAATGTTAAACTCATTATTACTGACCCTTTTTACTACTATCCTGAAGTCAGGTGCTTTTATTTTAGGTCTTTCTCAGATTTTTATTAATTAATTCAGCAAATATTTATTGAGTGCCTATCATATGTCAAGTACTGAGGACTCTATAGACAATAAAACAGGCATGTAAAGTATAGTTTTGTGGGTGAAACAATCACTGATTAATAATCTCACAAGGAAATGTCCAAAAATAGTTATAACTCTAATAGGGAGATGCTTGGGACTGTAAAAGCCTATAAAAAGAGATTTGACCTAGTCAGGGAAGTCAGGAAAGGCTCTCTCAGGAAGTAGTAACACTTGAACTGAAATCTGAAGCATGAATAGGCAGTTGATGAAGGGAGAAAAATCCTTCCATGTAGAGGAAACATTGTGGGCAAAAGCCGTGCAGTGGGGAAGGAGAGTGTTAGTATGAAGGACTGAAAGGATTCAAAGGAGGCTGAAGGGATGGCGTAGGTAGGGACCAGGCTATGTTGAGGAATTTTGGTATGTTTTGTGTTAGTTTTATAGAGTAGTGGGAAGCAATTGAAAAGTAGTATGCAGGAAACTTGCATTTGGAAAAGATTATTCTCACTATAGTAGGAATAATGATTTACAGGGGACTGTAGTAGATGTAGGTAGATAAATGTAGGATAATCCAGGTGAGAAATGATAGTAGTTAATTGAGAGGAAATGGTGAGAAGTAGATTAAATATACTTAGGGAAGATCAGCGAGGTTCATGGATTTAATATTGAATGGTAAGAGAGGGAGATGACTAAGATTTGGGACTGATACAGTGGAGTGGATGTTATTTTTATTAGAATTAGCAACACTGGAATGAGAACAGATTTTAAAGGAAAGATCATGGGTTAGGTTTTATACGTTTTGAATTTGAGAGGCCACAAAACGTCTAATTGAATATATGAATATGTTGGTCAAAGGAGATCATGTCTGAACTGGAGGTATAAGTTGCTGTGGTAACTGTGAATGATGATATGCATGGTGAGAATATGGCGATGGGGTGCCTGGGACCCAGTTTGATAAACTCCTAACATTTAGAGACTAGATAGAGAAGAATGAATCTCACAGGAGACAGAGAAGGTGTGACCAGAGATGTTTAGAGGAAAACCAGAAGTTTTTATTTTTTAAAAGACTTTAATGATAGAATTAGAAGTCATCTGTGTTTTGGTTTTTATCTTAAAACGTTTTATTAAAAATAAATTCTGAGAGTTGTCTGTTAAGAAATCACCTTTATTTAGCTCCTCTAGACATAGCTTTCTCAAGTGAGAAGCTGTGTACGTGTCAGGTGTGTCTTTGAGTTCTCTCACTTAGAAAGGAGGTAGTTTTTGCCACAGGAAGTGTTTCATCGGGAAGCAGATGTGCTCCAGTGATAGGAGATGGGAAGGGGATGTTTTGTTATTAATTACTTAGCTTTGAATAAACAAAGACTTTGTATTTTTGAAAGATGTCTTCTTCTGGTTTATAGAAATTAATCCTATTTTTAAAGCTTTTCATTAGTTGATCTAAGAAGTATGTACTCTGTTGTTCCAGTAACCTAACTCCTGAACTCTTGGTTAATTGTATTATGTCATATCTTCTATTACATAAGAGCATGTGAGATTTATAGGATAGAATTTCGGTATAGAAAAGGTGTGTCTTAAAAGATAGGAAGTGGTGGCAGACTAGTATGTGTAATCTGAGAAAGCTCAAGTTTTGCCTTTTCATCTCTGCTTGCTTCCCTTAGTTGAAAGAAATCAGAAAAGCCATTTTAATGAGAAACTGATATCCTATTTTAATGTTTAAAAAATAAAGAATTTAGCATTTAAACTAGATAACAATAAAATATCTTGACTCAGTGTCACAATTATGCCCCGTAAAACTAAATTTATCAACTGTATTCTGTGAACCATAGTTGGAAAATGCTAATTTAAAGAGGTTATATAGAATCCTGAATTAGGAATTAGGATACCCATGTGTTCTTTTTGTTTGTTTGTTTTTGCTGTTGACTAAGTAGTCATAGACAAGTTTTTTTCTCTAGCCTCATTTGATGATATTTAAGTGTTGGTTAAGTTAATCTGTGATGTCTTGTTTAGTTCTCTGTTCTCTAATTCTGATTCTGTGTATTGATATTAAAAGTTTCCATTTTTGCTCTGGGTAGATTTTTAAAATAGGCTTATTTAAACTTTGTGCATTCAAAAGGAATAAAAATATACAGTCATTATAAAATTTCATATATTATAGACATTAATAATATAAAAACATAAATCTATTAGCAGCAATAATAACACATTTTATTATTTTTAAAAAAGAAAATATTTAAAAGAAATAGGAAAAAAAATAAATAAAAGAAATAGGAACAGAATTTCTCTCTACGCAAATTTCATCATACGTATACTGACATATTAATGATAATCTTCAGTAAAAGTGGGATCATGATCTACTTTTTATAGTATATATTGCTTTTATACCTTATCCCTTAGACTTCTTACCACCTAAATTTCCGTTTTTTTTCTTCTTACTGTGACTATAGTATATACTCATAGTTAAAAAATAGAACCATAAAGATCTAAGGTGATACCTCAGTTGTACTCCCTACAGGCAATTACTCTTTAAAAATGTGTGTGTTTCTAGCACAGTTAAATATATGTGGTTGTTTTTGCATGGTATGTACTGTGATTTATTTGGGCATCCTCCTATAGATGGTCATTTGCATCTCCCTCCCTTGCTTCCTTCCATTAAAAAAAAAATGCCGCAGTTCTTAAAATGCAGAAGATTGTTGAATTTTTAATTGTGCTTTATTTATATGCTATAGATAGTCTTTGCTGTCTCCAAGGAAGAGGTTTGGCTAGGATTGCTGTATCTTTAATTCTCTGCACACGACCATGAGCAAAGTCTCTATGTGATGTTCATAGTCACTCTCACAGAATATTTCAAGCAAATATTCTCACTTTATCCTGTAATCCCAATACGATGTTTTTATTTTGGAGAACTTGACTGAATCTCATGGGAGCCTTTAGAATTCCTTTAGTCTTTTTATTTAAAAATCTGTCTACAGCTTGTTAGTCACAATTTGTCCCGTGAATCAGTAGCATACATATCACTTACAGCTTATTAGAAATGTAGAATTTCAGGCTCTCACCCATGTGTACTAAAACAAAGTCTACATTTTAATTCAATCTCCTGGTGATTCATTCATACCCTAAAGCATGAGAAGCATTGGCCTGGAAGCAGGTCTGTTGCATTATCTTTACGCTTGGTCCTTTGTGCCCACATCTTGAGTTTGATCCCTTCGTTGTTATTGTTCTGGTCTTTCTGAGGAGAAAGAAAAAAGTGAAAAGTTTGAACTAAATAGTGGAATATACTTAGTTCAAGAACTATTTCAAACCCTGTGCATTTATTGTGCCTTCCAATGGTAAGGCTTCCTGTTGATATTTTTACCTGTTTTTTTTTTTTTTTTAAATACCATACCAGTATTATGGAAAAGAGAAGATATAGTCAGCTCTACTATCATGCTTTATTTTTGGTGTTTAAAAAAGAAAATTATTATTATTTTATGTTTCAGGAGTTTTTCAAAAGTTTTTTAAATTGAAATTTATTTTATGTCATGCTTCTTTTGAAAATGAGGATGTGATGGATAGTAGGGAACAGTTGGAGCATTACATGAATTTTGTGTTTGCTTATGTGCCGTTTGTTGAGAAATGTTAGCTACATACCAAAAACTGTATCCAAGTAAAGCATGATACTGTAGGAGATATTGAAAGGCATACATCTTGACCAGCTACCAGCTACCTCAATTCCCCACACTTGTTATGAGCCACATCTGTCCACTTAAGCGTTACAGCTGTCATTTAGATTTCAGATAACCCTCCTTCCATCATGTCACAAAAACGAAAAAGCCACAACCCTTCTAATGCCCACTAATACAGGCAAACTTCAGGGATTTTTTTTAAAGTAACATGATGTATTTATTTTAGCATTTAGGCTTTTCTTAACCATTTAACATGTGCAAAATGGTCTACAGTTTTTATTAGCTTATCTTTTTTTATGTGTCATTGTTTCTAAATGTTTCTTCCCAAACCCACCTGCCTCAAAAGCCTTGAAGTTTTATTGTGGAATTTGTAAAGTGTGATGATTTTTAGAAATGTATGTCGCATGACATAGTAGAATTGAGTATAACAGTATAATCTCAAGATCAAGAGAACTGGAAAGAAATTGGTTCTATCCCTTGTGCCTTCAGTTCAGTTCAGTCGCTCAGTTGTGTCTGACTCTTTGCGACCCCATGAACCGCAGCACTCCAGGCCCCCCTGTTCATTACCAACTCCCAGAGTTCACCCAAACCCATGTTCATTGAGTCGGTGATGCCATCCAACCTTCTCATCCTCTGTCGTCCCCTTCTCCTCCTGCTCTAAATCTTTCCCAACATGAGGGTCTTTTCAAATGAGTCAGCTCTTCGCATCAGGAGGCCAAAGTATTGGAGTTTCAGCTTTAACATCAGTCCTTCCAGTGAACATCCAGGACTGATCTCCTTTAGGATGGACTGGTTGGATCTCCTTGCAGCCCAAGGGACTCTCAAGAGTTGTCTCCAACACCACAATTCA
>NW_011494861.1:19834984-19835732 GCF_000754665.1 Bison bison bison
TCTTCAGTGCTCAGCTTTCTTTATACTCCAACTCTCACATCCATACATGACCACTGGAAAAACTGTAGCCTTGACTAGACGGACCTTTGTTGACAAAGTGATGTCTCTGCTTTTTAATATGCTGTCTAGGTTGGTCATAACTTTCCTTCCCAGGAGTAAGTGTCTTTTAATTTCATGGCTGCAATCACCATCTGCAGTGATTTTGGAGCTCAGAAAAATAAAGTCAGCCAGTGTTTCCACTGTTTCCCTATCTATTTGCCATGAAGTGATGGGACTGGATGCCATGATCTTAGTTTTCTGAATGTTGAGCTTTAAGCCAACTTTTTCACTCTCCTCTTTCACTTTTATCAAGAGGTTCTTTAGTCCTTTGCTTTCTGCCATAAGGGTGGTGTTATCTGCATGTCTGAGGGTGATTGATATTTCCCCAGGCAGTCTTGATTCCAGCTTGTGTTCCTCCAGCCCAGCGTTTCTCATAAGCAGGGTGACAATATATAGCCTTGACATATACCTTTTCTTATTTGGAACCAGTCTGTTGTTCCATGTCCAGTTCTAACTGTTGCTTCCTGACCTGCATACAGGTTTCTCAAGAGGCAGGTCAGGTGGTCTGGTATTCCCATCTCTTTCAGAATTTTCCAGAGTTTATTGTGATCCACACAGTCAAAGGCTTTGGCATAGTCAATAAAGCAGAAATAGATGTTTTTCTGGAACTCTCTTGCTTTTTCCATGATCCAGCAGATGTTGGCAATTT
>NW_011494861.1:19835915-19870317 GCF_000754665.1 Bison bison bison
AATAGCTCAACTGGAATTTCATCACCTCCACTAGCTTTGTTTGTAGTGACGCTTTCTAAGGCCCACTTGACTTCACATTCCAGGATGTCTGGCTCTAGGTGAGTGATCACACTAGTGTGATTATCTGGGTCATGAAGATCTTTTTTGTACAGTTCTTCTGTGTATTCTTGCCACCTCTTCTTAATATCTTCTGCTTCTGTTAGGTCCATACCATTTCTGTCCTTTATTGAGCCCATCTTTGCATGAAATGTTCCCTTGGTATCTCTAATTTTCTTGAAGAGATCTCTAGTCTTTCCCATTCTGTTGTTTTTGTCTATTTCTTTGCAGTGATCACTGAGGAAGGCTTTCTTATCTCTCCTTGCTATTCTTTGGAACTCTGCATTCAAATTAGACATGGTTAAAAATTTCCTTGCATCACACTTTCCGAGCATTCTGTAGACTCCCTTGCTTACTATCAGTCCTTCCTGGTTAGCTGGCAGTTTCAGCAGGGCAGGGACAGTGTATTTTTTGTTCGTTTTTGTTCCTCTAGTCTTAGTTCAGTGCCTGATATGTGTACTCAATAACCATTTTAAAAATGGCCCCATACCAATATAAATACTTGTATATTTAGAGAATTCAGATGTTTCTTTTGGCTAAGCAACTAGAGTGATTCTTAAAGCTGTGCTTTAAATATTACAAATTATATATTAAGGAGGTGAATAATAATTAGCTGATACTTGATGTGGCAGTAGTGTTCTTGTTAAGACACTTTAATCAGTAGCCAATTTTTATATTAGGATTCATAATGAATGTGGTAGTTCAGTGGTAGTGTCATAGTTTCTAATTAAAAAATTATAAAACTTGGAATCTTTTCTTAAAAATTATAAATTTGTTGTGTACATTTGATAAAATTTAGAGAATGCAGGTGTCAAGTGATTGTCTTAAATTCAGGTGAAAGACAAAACTTGGAGAAATAACTAACAAATGATATTAGGCTATCATAACGATAGAAGAGAATCTGAAACATTTGCCAAATCCAACTTTAGCCAACTCTAAGAGAGGTGAATTTCTTCATTTCTTTGATTATCCCTACTTAAGAGACTGTCACTTCCTTACTCTGTATTTCTTTCGCTTTCTGATTTTGTTTGAATCTTTTATGTGCTATTTAATATTTTCCACTTCCATATTCCTTTAAATAGGGAAGTTTATGGTAAGAAGAATTGTAGTAGCTCCTTGAAAGAATTGGGTTGATGAGTTTAGAAACTAGTATAATTATTCTTACCTTACCTATTTAGTGTGTAAAAGTATTTTCTCATTTAACACTGAGTCTCTGAATTTTACAGTGTTAATTATGGGGCTTAAGTTCTACTCTTATAGTGCAACTTTTCTCAAAATCGTAGTTTTAATTTTTACTGAGGTGTTTTAATAGGGTGGTCTTGATTAACTTCCCTCTCATGAAACCTGTGAAATTAGATATTTTCTTATTAGTATTACTCAAAAGATATTCTGAAATAGGGACCATTACAGTATTAATAATAAAATATTTGTTATAGACCCAAAGGAAGTAATTTTGAAATTAAAAAAATTTACATGTGTAATGTCTTATTTTGAAGTAATTTCAAGCCTATAGAATATTTGCAAGCATAGGAGAAACTTGTATATACCCTTTGTGTGGGTGTGTCTGTGTGTGTGTGTGCACGTGCACAGGCGCTCAGTCATGTCCAACTCTTTGTGACCGCACTGACTGTAGCCCACCAGGCTCCTCTGTCTATGGAGTTTTGCAGGCAAGAATACTGGAGTGGGTTGCCATTTCCTTCTCTCTGAGATCTTCCTGACTCAGAAATCAAACCTGTGTCTCCTACATCTCCTGCATTTCAGGCAGATTCTTTACCACTAAGCTACCAGGGACCCTTTCAGTTCAGTTCAGTCACTCAGTCGTGTCCAACTGTGCGACCCCATGAATTGCAGCATGCCACAACTCCCTGTCCGTCACCAACTCCCGGAGTTCACTCGAACTCACGCCCATTGAGTCGGTGATGCCATCCAGCCATCTCATCCTCTGTCATCCCCTTCTCCTCCTGCCCCCAATCCCTCCCAGCGTCAGAGTCTTTTTCCAGTGAGTCAACTCTTCACATGAGGCGGCCAAAGTACTGGAGTCTCAGCTTTTAGCATCATTCCTTCCAAAGAACACCCAGGACTGATCTCCTTTAGAATGGACTGGTTGGATCTCCTTGCAGTCCAAGGGACTCCCCTAGATTCAATAATTATGTACAGTTTACCCTGTTTGTTTGGTCATATTTTATATACCTTTATATGTATAGTTTTTCCCTGAGTCATTTGAGGGTAAATTGGAAACATCATGCCTCTAAGATCCCAAAATACTTCAGTGGGAATTTCCTAAGAATAATAATATTCTCTTTCATAATGAAAATGAGAAATCTTAATAGTCTATTATCTAACCATAGTCCATATTCAGATTTTGTCAGTTATCCCAATAATGTTTGTTTTATAGCTTTTCTCCCCATTTTAGGATCAGATCCAAAATTATGCATTACTTTTCATTGTTTCTCCTTAGTCTCTTGAATTACAACAGTTCTATAGCTTTTCTCTTATTTTTCTGACCTTGACACTTTTGAAGCAAAGGATATAGTTATTTCATAGATCTTCTTTATTCAAGGTTATCTGATGCTACTTGTGATTAGATTTAGGTTATGCATTTTTTTTTTTTTTACAGGAATAAATCACAAGCTATGCTTTCACAGTTCAACATATCTGGAGGTGTATAGTATTGGTTTGTTCCAGTATTGGTAGGTCTGTCTCTATGTATGTATTCATCCATATTCATTCATTATCTTCAACACATTTACTTCTTTTCTCAAGTCTTAAATACGTGGAAAGTGCTTTCAGAATTGCTGTCATTATATTAGATAAGTAAACCTACTAACCGTAGTATTTGCAGTTCTTTAAAGGTAAAACTTAATTACGGGAAAATGCATAAATCTTGAGAACAATTGGATGAGTCTTGACAAATATACCCATATTCACATGTATATCAAGATTAAGAAAATTTCCTTAACCCTAGAAAGTTTCCTGGTGCCCCTTTCTTGTTAATAATGCTTTCCACCACTGACAACTGCTTTGTTGATTTTTCCCCCCTGTTAAAAATTAATTTAGCCTATTAGAACTCTGTAGAAATGGAATCATACAGCATGTGCTCTTTTGTGTCTAGTTTCTTTTGTTGGTATAATATCTGTGGTTTTCATTCACATTGTTTTGTTATTAGTAGTTTATTCTTTTTATAGCTGAGTTGTATACAGTGTATGAAACCATCACAGTTTGTTTATCCAGTCTACTGTGATAGACATTTGGGTTGTTTTCAGTTTATGGGTTTCATAAATAAAGCTGCTGTGAACATGAAGTACAAGTTTGTGTATTTTCTTTTCTCTTGAGTAAATGCTTATGAGTGGAACTGATGTGCATTGGATAAATGTATGTTTATCTTGTGAAAATAAAATTGTCAAATTTGTTCCATAGCAATTGTATCATTTCACGACTTCATGACTGATTATGAGATTTCTGGTTGCTCCACATCCTCACCACCATCTGGTGTTATTAGCCGTTTAAGTGTTAGCTGTTTTAGTGAATGATATCTCATTATTGGCTTTAATTTGCTTTTCTCTCAGTCCTAATGATGTTGAGTACATTTCCCACTATGCTTATTGACCACTCATATAACTTTCTTCATGAAGGGTCTGTTCAACTCTCTCTTCCTAGTCGTGTCCGACTCTTTGCAACCCCATGGACTGTAGCCCACCAGGCTCCTCCGTCCATGGGATTTCCAGGCAAGAATACTGGCGTGGGTTGCCATTTCCTTCTCAATTTTACATTTTGTGGTACAAATTGTAAGACATTTTATTATGAATATATTCTCCCATTTTGTAGCTTGCTTACTGACTGCTTATTGATTGTCTTCTAGACGTATTAAGGTTTTAATTTTTAGGAATTCATAGTTATTAATGTTTTCCTATCATGGTTACTACTTTTTATAAAACTTACTTTATTTTATTTTTGGTCGCACTAGGCCTTCAGTGCTGCATCTGGGCTTTCAGTTGTGGCAAGCAGGGGCTATTCTTTGTTGTGGTGTGTGGGCTTCCTTTTGCGATGGCTTCTTTTGTTGCAGAGGACAGGCTGTCGGTGCACAGGCTCTGTAGTTGTGGTTCATGCGCTCTAGAATGCAGATTCAGTAGTTGTGGTGCTTGGACTTAGTTGCCTTGCGGCCTGTGGAATCTTCCCAGATCAGGGATCGAACTAGTGTCCCCTGCGCTGGCAGGTGGATTCCTGAGCACTGGACCACCAGGGAAGTCCAGTTATTACTTTTTTTTTTAATCCCAAGAAATTTTTGCCTATCCTCAGTTCACAAAAATATTCTCTTGTGATGTCCTTTATAAGCTTTATCAGTTTATATTTTACATTTAGGTTTATTTTCCATCACAGATTAGTTTTGGTGGATTGTGTGATATGTCATAAGTAGAGATTAGAACTTAATGTTTATTGTTTTTCTCTTTTTGCAGATTCACATTTCTAAGTGTCTTTTTTAAGCCAAGAGAAAATTTTATGATTGTAATATACTCTAATTTGATTTATTATACTTTTGGGAAAGCTGAGTACTTCAACACTTACTTAGTACAGAAATGTGTAAATTTAGAGACTATATAAACAAATGAAGATGAGATCATTATTTTATGATAATGGAAATAACTAGAACATTTTAACATGTTTCAAAGAATAGATATGTTACTAACTTTACTGTTTGGCAATAATAAGAAAGAGACTTAGTTAAGAACTGTTTTTTCATTGTACATATTCTACAAATGGATGGTTTTTTAGTTTTCCATATGAAATCATCATCTTTTATGCAGCTTGCAAAGTGATCTGATTGCCATGTTTTATCTCTTTTATTGATGGTCTTAAGTCTGTCAGGCTTTCCATTTGAAACCCCTATTTTCAGGAGTTTATGAGCTGACAGTTGAAAAAAAAAATTAACCGGCAAAAAAACTTGGCATTCATGATCTTGGTTCAATATAAGGTACTTTGCTTTAATAAAATTTTAAGTAGTCAGCTCTTTTTTTTTTTTTTTTTTTTTTAGGTTGCAAATAGCACAAAGAGGAATAAAGGAATTTTTCTGGTTAAATAGATAGGGAATATTTTTCCAGACAACTTACCCCAATTAGATTTATAAAGCAAACTTTTCCCTTTTAGAAATCATTTAAGTATGTACTTTCCTGTGTTCCAGTTCCCACAAGATGTTGCCTTAAGATTTTCCTTTTCCTTTGCTATAGTTCATAGCAAGTATCCACTATCCCTTTTCTTTTTTCTGTCCACTTGTGCTTTTAAAATTCTCCCTAGTATGTTTACATTAAAAATGGCTTTATATTTTGGCATTCTTTTGTCCTTTCCCCCTCATCTTTGCAATGCCTCTTGCACAAAACTTTACCTATTGGTTGTAAAACAATATTAACTTTGAGAGAAGTTGTGGCATAAATAGCAAGAATTTTCTTGAAATGCCAACTTTAAAAACTATCCTGAAGAGCTGTCACTTAGAGAGCAGACTTTTAGGCAAGTTTTTTCTTCTTCTTCTGGAAAGTGTGTAAGTCAGCTTGAGTACTTTCACAATCCGTTTTTAACCCAATATCATTCACATAGTGAACACTTAACTGCTATTGGTCCCCAAAGGTGTCTGTGGGGTTTTTTTTGTTGCTTTTATTTCACTTCTCATTTTTAAAAAAAAAAAAAAAACCATTTCCTGAAAACTCAGTGCAGAAATGTAACCTACTGCAGGAAGTGAGATGATCTTCTTTTGCTGTATTCTGAAGATAATTTGCTTCAGACAGGAGATTTTTGGGTGCTTGCTGAAATTTTGGAGATCTGGGAAAATGGGGGTAATAACATGACACCAGTTCTTAAGCAGCAACATCTGCTGTGGTTCAAAGCCACACAAAGAAAGCTGTTTAAGCAGTTGAATATTTTGGACTGCACGGACAAGTGTGGTTCAACTGCAAAGACTGCAGAGCAAAAAATTTAAAGTTTCAAGAAGTTGTTAAAAAATGGAGTCATGGAAGATGAGCATCTTTAAGAGACAAACATCACCGTGTCCTCCAAGCTATCGAAGATCTTTGTCAGAACCTGCTTATGCACACTCAGAGATAGGAACAAGCTTAAAGAGTTATCCATGGCGTGGTCCAGTGAAAAGCAAGAGGAAGAAAAATGAACAGGCTGTTTCCAGTCTAGGAAAGCCACTGGGTGCTTATCGGTGGCAAACACACCACAGCTTAAGGTTGAAAGGGGACAAAAAGGAGCAATTGGAAAATAATAAAGGAGACTTGGATGAACCACCACAACAAGCAGTCCTGCCAAAGATGGTTGGGGATAATATTTCTTCCTCTGGCAATGAAGTCCTTGGGACATCAATGGAGAAGCAGAACCTGGTAAACACTCAGTCACTTCGGGTTCCATTCAGCAGATCTCTTTCAGAGCCAGAACCCCGCTCCAGTGTCAGATTTGTTAGACGGTGGCCAACTTCAGTGGGGTCAGTGGAGTCTGAGCAGCAGGGATATTTCATCCGTGGCATTTTCTCTACTCTTTCCAATGGCTTCTCCAGGATGCTGAGTCTAAAAGGAGGGTCAACCAGTGAGCCAGTAAGAGAAGGTATATTGTGATGAATAAGGGGGAAGAGGGATTTTAATTATTTGTGTTTTATAATGAATAAAACATCCTATTTGCTCATTATAAAATAATTTACTTAATTAGTGCAATTTTTAAAAAGTATTAAACTATTTTAGAAGCTCAATGAATGATAGTAATTAATAGTAAAAAATTGATTTAGAAGGAATTTTTTTATTATGTTATACTCTGAACTCTTAATTTTGGGGCCTGTGTAAAATTATTTGTTTTGGTTTGTCTTTTACCCTTTTTAATCCCATTGATCTACTTTTGTACATTAAATGCAGTTTAGAGGGAGAAAGTTTCAAATCATCTCCTTCTGACAAAGTTGAGAGTTAAAGAGAATTCCTTCTATTATCTCTTCATAAAAATTAACAAATGTTATTAGAGCTATTTAGAGCTGGATTGTATTGATAGCTTTTAATAGGTGGGACTTCTGATCTGCTCATGTCTTGGTAATACACAATTTGAAAATGGAAGGAAAAGATGCAAATCTTGAATATTTAGGTTACAAAATAGAAATTTGTGTTTGATTCATTTCAGGTAACAGAATTGTCAATATTTAAAATAAACTCAGGATTTGTTTATATTTTAAAATGTTTTATATTGATGATAGTGTTTTAAGCTACCAAAAGAAACCTTAAATTTTATTCTGATTGTTTTGGATGTGATTGAGCTTATCTGAGGAACTACTTCAATTATGAGTTAAGACTTGTTATTGATTTTTTTGTTTGTCTTATTTTTGAAAACCTTAATATACTGATAATATTTCTATTGAGTTGAGGTCATTTTTGGATATGCTCTTTCCGTTAGAAAACTTTATCTTCTCTTTAATTATGAGATTGACCACATCAGCAGAAGTTTGAATTCTTTCTAAAATTGTGGAAATTGTTGAATAATTTTCATACTAGAATACAGTTTAATTTCTTTAAAAATAATGTCAGTGAAAAATTGAGTAATTTTCCAAGTGTATTTGTGCCAAAAATTCAGTATGTCTCCTAAACCTTGTTTTCCCTTTAGATTTTCCTTTGCCCAGGGAGTTTTAATTATACTATTAAGGAAATATATTTTCGTCTTACTCTTGGTTTATAGATAATCACTGAAAGTAAAGTCTTTCTTGATGTGCCTCTATTAACATCCTGTTAAAATATTTTAGAGACTAAGTTATTGCATTTCCTTGGATACTAGTATGTCTGTTCCTTGCCAGGTGATCATAGGATGATCTAAGTAAAGGAGAATCAAAGGATAAGAGTTTAAAGGAAATTCTTAGAATCAGTGCCTCCCAGTAGTTAATGTGTATACATTTGATAAAAGAAATCTATTTTTGATGTTTGTATTTACAATCCTTTTTGGACTTTTGTACTTAACTTTCAGTTTTTAGCAATTTCACCAACCTGTTGGCAGCCCACTTATATGTGAAATCATCTGAGAATGTTTCCTAGCTTTTTATACACTTATGGTCTACTTAAAGTGACTTCCCTGGTGGCTCAGACGGTAAAGCATCTGTCTACAACGTGGGAGACCCGGGTTCGATCCCTGGGTCGGGAAGATCTCTGGAGAAAGAAATGGCAACCCCCTCCAGTACTCTGGCCTGGAAAATCCCATGGACGGAGGAGCCCGGTAGGCTACAGTCCATGGGGTCGCAGAGTCAGACGCGACTGAGCAACTAAACTGAAGTGATATAAACATTTTATATTTACTACTTCATAATATATTATACATTCTAATCATACAATAATTATGCAAATAGAGACATATTTGGAGTGAAAGGTACTACGCTAAGGGATTTCAGGTCCTAGAGGTAAAGCACAGAACATAGTGTTCCTACCTGTCAGATCAGCTGTTTTTATTTATCAGTTACTATGTATGGTATTTCCTGAGTGCTTCACAGGTGGAGAGTCAAGCTCTTAAAACAGAAGGATACTGTTTAATGCCAAAACTGGAGCTAATTCTTGTGTGTTGTTTAGTCCCTTATTCATGTCCCACTCTTGCAACCCCATGGACTGTAGCCTGCCAGGCTCCTCTGTCCATTGGATTTCCAAGGCAAGAATATTGGAGTGGGTTGCTATTTCCTTCTCCAGGGGATTGAACCTGCTTCTCCTTTATTAGCAGGCTCATTGCCAGATGGATTCTTTACTGCTGAGCCACCTGGGTAGAGATTTCTTTTTCTCTTTGGACTTATAGCTTCTGCCCAGCCTAGAGTCTACCCAAGTGGTTTTCTAAACTTCTGCAGTTGTGAACCTTTCTTTATTTCTCATTCTCCACAGGGGAAAGAATACAATTGGCCCAGGAGATCTGAATTCTCCTCCTATCTTATGCCAATTTGCACTTGTGAAATTTAATCTTAATTTCTCTTTATACTTTTGTGGCATAGTAATTTCTTTCTTACAAAGTAAAATTTGAAAATATGTAAATTATAGTTTATGTAGTATTTGTTCACAAATACTGTGTAAGTAGAACTTGTTCTTATCAGAGTTGCTATTATTATATTGTGGCAAGATGTGGGATTATTAGAATATAGATGTCTTTAAGAAAATCAATATTTTTAAAATTTGAAACCCACTAGTGTTTGTTACTTTTCTTGTTCCATATGAACTGCAATATATGAGAGGCATTAAATAATATAGCATGTATTTAAAGCATTTAAAGTAGTGTTTGGCACATAGCAGTTGTTTAGTACTTAATATATATATATTTATGTTGAGTTTTCATTTTTTGCAGTCAAAATGTTTTTTCCCTTTTTATTGAAGTATAGTTGATTTACTATATTCAGTATATATTTGATATTATTTCTATTAAGAAAGTAAAAATATGGGGATAGATAGTAATTTTTAAAAATAATGAGAAAGAGGATACCCCAATTATTGAATTCATTATAATTACAAAATGTAAATAAATTGTAATGTTCTCTTCTTAAATTCTGTGAGCCTGAACTTTTTCTGAGCATATGCATGTTCCGAGCATAAACAAGTAATAATTCCTTGTATCTAATAATAGCTAAATACAGAATCTTATGCTTAAAGGAATGGAATATACCATGCGTGCATGTGTGTTAAGTCACTTTAGTCATGCCTGACTCTTTGTGATGCTATGGACTGTAGCCTGCCAGGCTCCTCTGTCCATGGGATTCTCCATGATACTGGAGAATACTGGATACTCCAGAATACTGGAGTGGGTTGTCATGCCCTCCTTCAGAGGATCTTCCTGACCGGGGAATTGAATCCATGTCTCTTAAGTATCCTGCATTGACAGGTGGATTCTTTACCACTAACTCCACCTGGGAAGCCCTGAAATATACATACTCAGGATCAATACCAAATTAAAGAGATAAAAGCTTAAAGGTTTCACTACTCTACTGTGTTTAACCCTCCAGCTGTATAATATATATTCCTTTACCTGCTACAATATATAGATCAAATGATACAGTATAAAAAAAAACTAAGACTTGTGTTTCTTATAGCTAAAAATAGTTCCAGCTCTTTTGGGCCCATGTCTAATGATGTCACCATGCTTGAGATAGTGGAAGTAAATTGAAGCAACCAATAAAAGAGGATTAACTAAACAGATCAAATGAAAAAGATACCATATAGTCTTCATAACTGTTGGGCTTCCCACGTGGCCCAGTGGTAAAGAATCTGCTTGTCAATGCAGGAGGTGTAAGAGATGCAGGTTCAATCTCTGGGTTAGGAAGATCCCCCAGAGTAGTAAATGGAAACCGCTTCAATATTCTTGCCTGAAAAATTCCATGGACAGATTATAGTCCATGGGGTTGCAAAGAGTTGGACATGACTTAGCGACTAAACAACAATGGAGATTCCTTAAAAAACTAGGAATAAAACTACCATATGAGTCAGCAATCCCAGGACTGGGCAGGAAAGTGCACACACTCACACACACACGTGTGTGTGTGGTCAGGTAGCATTCATACACACACATGGTCAGATAGGATTCTTCTGAGGCTTCTTCAGCTTGTAGTCAGGGCTGTCTTCTTACTGTCTTCTCACTTGGCCTTTACTCTGTGCACAGGTGACTCTCTAGTCTCTTTTTTTTATAGGGACACCAGTCCCATTAGGTCAGGACCCCACATGGATAGAGGAGCGAGGTGGACTGCAGTCCATGGGGTCATACAGAGTCGGACATGACTGAGCAACAAACACACATACCACCCTTCTGACTTCATTTAACCTTAACTACTTCCTTAAAGGCTCATAGTCACACTGGGGCCTAGAGTTTCAACATATAAATAAACTTTAGGGTGACACAGTTCATTCCATATCACCAGGAAACAAAGGTCTCACAAATAATGAGGCCATTAATGCAATGTATTAGCAAAAATTCCAAAATATTATATAGCATAGTCAGATGTATGCTCAAACTTAATTTGTTATAAAGTTAAGTAACTTTAGAGAAAAATAGGCCATATCACTTTAAATTTATCTTATTTTTCTCTTTTATGTGTGTTTATTTTTGAAATGGTTATGAATGGTGTAAGTTATCTTCCTCCTTTTCTTTTAAGACTATTTCATTTACATTCCCATCTGCTGACCATTAACGAAAATGTTGAGGATATCGGACACTCTGGTACTATTATATTGAAATGTGGAAGAAGGCTCTACTGGACACTTCAGTTGTTTATATATTTTTCCCATTACAATTTTTCTTTATGGGTACATGCCTTACCCACCTTTTCCTGGTTTGTATTATTTCTTTGAGGGTATACCAGGGATGATTATACTGTGGAATACGATCATCTTGTATCTCATTATATATATTGTAAGATTTTCTGCTTGAAAGCTATAAAACATTAATAATGTCTACAACAATTTATGAGTACAATTTTCTCCCATAACTTTACCAGATTGGTAATTAAACCTTAGTTTATTATAGTTTTGTGTTTGACTCATAGCATAGGGTGAGGAAAAGGAAAAGATCTTTGGGGTTGGACTAGTGGCTTCACGATTTTACACGTGCTGCTGTCTGGTTATATGCCTGAGAAAGTCTCACATAACCTTTCTGAGCTTTCATTTTCTCATCAGTAAAGTGTGGGATGATGATAACTATCTAGTAGGCTTATTATAAATAGTAAGTGAAACAAGATGCCCAGTGCTTATTATATACTTAATTAATAAACACTTTTTATGGTTTTTGAAACATTTATTTTTATTTATTTTTGACTGCTCTGGGTCTTGTTGCTGTGTTTAGGCTTTCTCTAGTTACGGCGACCAGGAGCTGCTGTTCATGCAGTGCATGGGCTTCTGATTGTGGTGGCTTCTTTGGTTGCAACGCGTGGGCTCCAGGTGCACAGGCCTCAGTAGTTGTGGCGTGAGGCTCAGTACTTGTGGTGCTTGGGCTTAGTTGCCTCACAACATATGGGATCTTCCTGCACCAGGGATCAAACCCATGTCCCCTGCATTGGATTCTTAACCACTGGACCACCAGGAAGCCCAGTTTTTATGATTATTAGTTTAATAGGTATATAACATTATGATTATATTTTTATTAGTGAAGTGGTGCATTTTTCTATAAAATAGCTTATATTTGTAATATAATATTTGATTATTTTACAAGTAGACTTTCTTTTGTTTCTTTTGACTATCAAGTGGAATCTGAGTAGATGTAGCAGTATTTCATTTTTTTCAGTTATTCTGCATTGTAGGTTTTAAAATCATTTATATTTATCCCAAATATTTTGGTTTTCAAATAAAATTTCAGCAATTTAAAAGAGTTATTCAAACTCGAAAACATGCTTGTAATCCATCTTTGTTTCTTGATTTATGTAGAAAACTTAACATTAGTACAAATATGTTCTTATAGTTCATCATTTTAAAAATTTATTTTGGAAATGATTAATTATATTCTATCTGAGATAGATTTAGTTGTGTGAAATGAGATATAGAACTAAACAAATTATTTGTAACATTAATAACGGTTGTAACAAATTTCTGTCTTATGTGATTTCAGTATATATTTAAAATTTTTTTTATTAAAATTTTTAAATAGAAATATAGTTGATTTACAATGTTAGTTTCTGGTATAAAGCAGAGTGATTTCAGATATATATATTCTTTTTCATATTCTTTTCTATTGTGGTTTATTGCAGGATATTGAATATAATTCCCTGTGCTATACAGTAGTCTGAGTTCTATAAATAGTAGTTTGTATCTGCTAATCCCAGACTTTTCCTCCACTCCCTTTCCCCTTTGGTAACCATAAGTTTGCTTTCTTTGTCTGTGGGTCTGTTTCTGTTTTGTAAATAAGTTTATTTGTTATAGTGTAGATTCCACATATAAGTAATATCATACGGTGTTTGTCTTTCTCTTTCTGACTTGTGTCACTTCGTATGATCATCCCTAGGTCTGTCCTTGTCGCTGCAGATGGCATTATTTCATTCTTTTTCATGGCTTACTAGTATTCCACACAGTGGAATGACTACTACACACACACTACGTCTTCCTTATCCATTTTTCTGTTGATGGACGTTCAGTTTGCTTCCATGTCTTGGCTATTGTAAATAATACTGCTGTGAACATCGGGGTGTGTGTCTTTTTGAAATAGAGTTTTTGTCTTTTCTGGTTATGTGCCCAGGAGTGGGGTTGTTGGATCATATGGTAGCTCTATTTTTAGTTTTTTAAGGAACCTCAGTATTGTTTTCCATAGTGACTGCACCAGTTTATGTCCCACCAGCAGTGCTGGAGGGCTCCCTTTTCTCCACACCCCTCCAGCATTTGTTATCTGTAGACTTGAGTGATGGCCGTTTCGACCACTGTGACTTGGTACCTCATTGTAGTTTTGATTTGCATTTCTCTAATAACTAGTGATGTTGAGCATCTTTTCATTTGCCAAGTTGCCATCTGTATATTGTCTTTGGATAAATGTCTATTTAGGTCTTCTACCCATTTTTTGATTGGGTTGTTTGTTTTCTTTTGTTATTGAGTCATATGAGCTGTTTGTATATTTTGGATATTAAGCCCTTTTTGGTTGCATCATTTGTGAATACTTTCTCCCATAGGTTGTCTTTTCATTTTGTTAATTATTTCCTTTAGTGTGAAAAAATTTGCAAGTTTGATTAGATCCCATTTGTTTATTTTTGCTTATTTCTATTGCCTTGGGAGACTAACTTAAAACATTGGTACAATTTATGTCAGAGAATGTTTTGCCTATGTTTTCTTCTAGGAGTTTTATGGCATCATGTCTTATATTTAAGTCTTTAAGCCATTTTGAGTTGTTTATTGTGTATGGTGTTAAGGGAGTGTTCTAACTTCATTGATTTACATGGGGCTGTCCAGCATTTCCAATACCACTTGCTGAACAGACTATTTTTTCTTCATTATATATCCTTACCTCTTTTGTCAAAGATTAATTGCCCATAGGTATCTGGATTTCTTTCTGGACTCTGGATTCTGTTTTTTTGATCTATATGTCTGTTTTGCTGCCAATACCACACTGCTTTGATTACTATAACTTTATAGCATTGTCTAAGTCTGGTAGGGTTATGCCTATACTTTTGTTCTTTTTTCTCAGGATTGCTTTGGCAATTCTGGGTCTTTATGGCTCCATACAAATTTTAGGATTTTTTTGTTATAGTTCTGTGAAAAGTGGCATGGGTATTTTGATAGAGATAGTGTTAAATCTATAGAATTCTTTGGGTTGTATAGCCATTTTAACAATATTAATTCTTCCAATCCAAGAGCAATAGGATGTTGTTCCATTTTTTGAATCATTTTCAGTTTGCATAAGCAGTGTTTTGTAGTTCTCAGCATTATAAGTCACTCATTCCTTGGTCAGATTTATTCCTAAATAATTTATTTTTTCAATGTGACTTTAAAAGGGATTCTTTACTTTTCCTTTTTTGATATTTCATTGTTAGCGTAAGGAAATGCAACAGATTTCTACATGTTACTCTTGTATCCTGCTACCTTGCTGAATTGAAACCACTATCAATTCTAGTGGTTTCTGTGTGGAAGCTTTAGGGTTTTCTATATCTAGAATGTCATCTGCATATAATGATAGTTTTACCTCTTTTCTTCCGATTTTGATGCCTTTTATTACTTTTTTCTTATCTGATTGCTATGGCTAGAACTTTCAATGTTATGTTGAATAGAAGTGTGAGAGTGGACATCCTTGTCTTGTTCCAGATTTTAGCAAAAAGGCTTTCAACTTTTTACTGTTGAGTATTATGTAGGCTATAGGTTTGTCATAAATAACTTTTATTATATTGAGATATGTTCCTTGTATACTCTTTTCTGTAAGAGTTTTAAATTATGAGTGGATGTTGAATTTTATCAAATGCTTTTTCTGTATCTTTTGAGTCAATCATGTGACTTTTGTCTTTTCTTTTGTTGATGTGGTGTGACACATTAATTGATTTGTGTATGTTGAACCATCCTTTTGACCCTGGGATGAATCCAACTTGATCATGGTGTATGGTCTTTTTTTATGTGTTGTTGGATTCAGTTTGCTAATGTTTTGTTGAGAATCTTTGCATCTGTATTCATTAAAGATGCTGACTTGTAATTTTGTTTTATGGTGGTGTTTTGGTTTAAAATATTTGGAATGTCTTTATGTCTATTTTAAATGTTCTCTGCAGTTTCTCTTATTTCACAGATTTTTCTATTTCTAAAAGCAATGTTTTTTCCTCCAAAATGAAATAGTCTTTTCTCCAATTATGAAAGTTTAAAAAAAACTCTTTAAAAAATTTGTACATAACATACCTGATTCTTTATTTTCTTTTCAATAAACTAGAGTTAGTATTTCAAACATCATGAAATTGTTATAGGGATTAAATCAGATAGTATGTGTCAAGCACTTTTAACTACTTTTTAGTAAGAGCTCAATTAATGATAGCTTTAAAATAATAATAATGCTGTGTGTTCATGAAGATACACCCTGAAATCTTTTTGTATTAGACTGAAAAAATGTTCCAGTCTTAATTATATGTTTATAAATCAATTTTGTCTAAATGTTATTTTCTAAATGTGTTCTTGGGACTTCCCTCATAACTCAGTTAGTAAAGAATCTGCCTGCAATGCAAGAATCTGCCTGTGATGCAGGAGACCCAGGTTCAATTCCTGGATCTGGAAGATCCCCTGGAGAAGGAAATGGCAACCCACTCCGTTATTCTTGCCTGGAAAATCCCATGGACAGAGGAGCCTGGTGGGCTACGACCATGGGGTTGCAAGAGTCGGACACGACTTAGCGATTAAGCCACCAAATATGTTCTCAGATTATGGGAATACTTTAAGTTCTGATTTGTTGTTTAATCAACAGAACTATCACAGTTTTTTACAGTATGTAGTTTTCCCACCCAAGAGCACCATGTATGTGTGTTTGTGTCTACAAACTTCCATTTGTTCTTGACTTCTTTAATTTTTTTCATTGATAAGAAAAAACCTGCAAATATTTTTATACTTGTGATTGGGCCCTGTTTTTATTGCATATATTACAGTTAATTTTAAAGATGGTAAGGAAGTACCTTGATATTTGTACTGAGCTATAGTTTATTACTGATTGATTATCTGGTATTTAAAATCACCTTATTTTAGAAGCAGAATATTTTAATGGAAAGATTGGTCTTTTCATTAAAGACATAAAAGACCTTTTTTAAAACTCTTTTTATGTCATCTGTTTATTTGCCAAGTAATTCTTTGTGAGTTTATATTTGACTTTTTTGAGCCTGACCTTCCTCATATTTAAAGTAAGGATATTTTTGTGTATTGAAAGATTATTAAAAAGAAACATAATATAGTTGTCAAGAATCAAAGGTTTTCTTTAGAGATATTTGGGATTTAAACATGGCTTTAAAGAGAATGATTAAGGGAGACCCTTAAAGAGAATGATTAACACCAACTTCAGTATTTACCTTTGCCGGGGAGAACTGAGGAGACATGAAGGGAAGGAGTACATAGGTTGATGTAAGTTACTGGCATTATTTTCATTAAGGGTGGAATTACGGTTTTACAGATATTTATTGCAGTACAAATAAGAAGATGAACGAATTGATTAATTTACAAATCAGGCCATGCATAACCCCTTACTGATAATAGGTCATGAATGAAGAATGATAATTAAAGTGATTAAAGCATTTTAAACTTCTGTCTCTATCACTCATTAGTTAATTCAGCAAATTATTTTCTCTCTCTTTCTCTCTCTCTAAGCCTCAGTTTCTTCAATTGTAAGATTGAGCAATACATTCTTTGTAGGCTGTTGTGAAGATTAAATGAAAGAGGATGTGTTATGTCCATAGCATGGGCTTGTCAGGTAGTAAGAACTCAATAGAAGTTAATACCCAGTGGTGTGTTGAAGCCAACCATGCAAAAGCCAGTTTTGTGCATCTATTCCCAATTCCCATAGTGACATTGCAGTCGTAGCTTAAAATTGGCCATGGTTGGACTGTTTAAAGTCCAGAAATATTACAAATCAAAGAAGAGTGGTGGTTGGAGTAGGGGTGGATGGATATGTTTCAGGAGCTGCAGTGTTAAATGTTTAGCAACAACCACTGGTAACTCCTGTTATTATATAAGTATTTAGAGTCAATAACTAGTATTATTACAGAAAACATGATTTTGATTCTAGATTTAAATATGGTTTTTCTTACATTAAGAACTTTTATATTTGATATTTTAGAGTATCAATTTAAGTTGAATACTGAATTAAATGCCTTATTGTCATCTATTGAGTTTTTTTTTTAATCATTCTTTTTCCATTATTTCACTAGCATCGAATATCTAGGATAACCTATGTATGGTCAATACCTCATTTGAAGTATTTTTTGCTGAGGTGTGCTAGCACTTTTTTTTTTAGTAAGTCATCTGTAACTTTGTTTCTGTCTTTGAGGTTGCACAGTAATTTTTTTTTAAATTTTATTTTGAGTGAAGTATGCATTCCATTTTAGCCCCTTCAATAAAATGTAATCTTTTGCTGAATATTAGAGTGATAAAATACTTTCAAAATTATCTCTAGTGAATTCATTCATTCACTAATTATTTAGTGATTTTTTTGAAAAAGATGATTTAATATTTTGCATTCACTATTATTGATAATTGTTTTACTGCGTCTTGTTTTATTTTAGTGCTCTCAACTTTTAAATTATTTTCACATGGATTTTCAGTATATGTATATGTGCTGAGTAAAATAACCTCCAACATTAATAAGATTTATATTTATTTTTGCCTCATACTTATTGATTATACCTAATAATTAGCTGAATTTGTATTAGTAAGTAAATTAATTGATATAAATTCAGATAATTATTAGGTATAGTCAATAAAAGGAACTCACTTGAATATTTTCATTTATTTCACTCATAGAATTTGTATGAAAGTCTTCAATTAATTCATTCTTTTTTAAAAAAGTATTTTTTATTGAAGTATAGCTGATTTACAGTGTTGTGTTAATGCTATACAACAAAGTGATTCAGTTACACATATGCATACAGTCTTTTTTTCCCAATCTATTCTTGAAAGTAGAATTTTCTTTTCCTTTTTTTCTCATGCTTGAATGATCAAATTTCACTCTTTCCATGTGGTTATGTAATTTCTGAGCAGTCTGAATAATAAAATGAAAAAAATATGTGCTTTATATGCAAAGACTTTCCTTAACAAACAATTGGTTTGATTTTCTTATCTTAAAGTAATTTAGCTTAAATTAATCAAGTTATTAAGTAAATCAATAAATTTATATGAGAGAGCCAATATATTAATAAATAAAATTTCCTGGCTGTTTATTTATTTATCTAAAATATCCTAGTGCTTTTTCCAAAAAAAAAAGATTATTTAGCTGTTATCTCACCCTCTCCTGGCTGCCGGTATCTTTTTTCATGCTCATTTTCTAGAAATTTAAGTTGTTGTTCAGTCACTCAGTTGTGTCCGACTCTTTGTGACCCTGTGGACCTCAGCACGCCCGGCTTCCCCGTCCTTCACCATCTCCTGGAGCTTGCTCAGACTCATGTCCATTGAGTTGGTGATGCCATCCAACCATCTCCTCCTCTGTCATCCCCTCCTCCTCCTGCCTTCAATTTTCCTGGCCTCAGAGTCTTTTCTAATGAGTTGGTTCTTCGCATCAGGTGGCCAAAGTATTGGAGCTTCAGCTTCAGCATCAGTCCTTCCAATGAATAATTCAGGCTTGATTTCCTTTAGGATGGACTAGTTTGATCTCCTTGCTCAAACACGTGAATTCTTTGGCACTCAGCCTTCTTTGCGGTCTGACTCGCACATCCGTTCATAACTATTGGAAAAACCATAGCTTTGACTATAACGTCTCTGCTTTTTAAGACACTGTCTAGGTTTGTCATAGCTTTTCTTCCAAGGAGTGAGTGTCTTAATTTCATGGCTGCAGTCTCCATCTGTTTCCATTGTTTCCCCATCCATTTGCCATGTAGTGATGGGACCAGATGCCATGATCTTAGTTTTTTGAATGTTGAGCTTTAAGCCAACTTTTTCACTCTCCTCTTTTACCTTCATCAAGAGTCTCTTTAGTTCCTCTTTGCTTTCTGCCATAAGGGTGGTATCGTCTGCATATCTGAGGTTATTGATATTTCTCCCAGCAATCTTGATTCCAGCTTGTGCTTCATCCAGCCTGGCATTTTGCATGATGTACTCTGCATATAAGTTAAATAAGCAGGGTGACAGTATACAGTCTTGATCTACTCCTTTCCCAATTTTGAACCAGTCCGTTGTTCCATGTCCAGTTCTAACTGTTGTTTCTGGACCTGCATACAGGTTTCTCAGAAGACTGTTAAGGTGGTCTGGTATTCCCATCTCTTTAAGAATTTTCCACAGTTTGTTGTGATCCACACAGTCAAAGGCTTTAGCATAGTCAAGCAGAAGTAGATGTTTTTCCAGAACTCTCTTGCTTTTTTCGATGATCCAACGGCTGTTGGCAATTTGATCTGGTTCCTCTGCCTTTTCTAAATCCAGTTTGAACATCTGGGAGTTCTCAGTTCATGTTCTGTTGAAGCCTAGCTTGGAGAATTTGAGCATTACTTTGCTAGCATGTGCAATGAGTGCAATCGTGTGGTAGTTTGAACATTCTTTGGCGTTGCCCTTCTTTGGATTGGAATGAAAACTGACCTGTTCCAGTCCTGTGGCCACTGCTGAGTTTTCCAAATTTGCTGACATATTGAGTACAGCACTTTAACAGCTTCATCTTTTAGGATTTGAAATAGTTTTTTAGGCTACACCTAATAATCTTAGGTGTAGCTAACCTGAGCTATCTAAATATAGGAAAAGTGAAGTCGCTCAGTCATGTCTGACTCTTTGTGACCCCATGGACAGTAGCCAACCAGGCTCCTCCGTCCATGGGATTTTCCAGGCAAGAATACTGGAGTGGGTTGCCATTTCCTTCTAGGATTGTATCTATTCATAGGTATGTAATTTCAACCTGTCTCTCAGTGTTAGAATTTGTTGTTAGTCTCAGTTTCCAAAATCAGAGATTCTAGTTTTGCACATATGCTGAGAACTAGTAGAATTCTCAATAACCATTCTAAAACTTGCCTAGTCATCCAAGTAAAACATTTTTTTACTGTAGTTGCAGTGGGGTCATTTTTTGTTTCTCAAGCCTATAAAGACTAGCAATTCCTTGGTTTTCAGTTGCTCATGGTTTTCTGATGATGTCTTAATAAGCAGAGTAAAGGAAAAAGAGAAAAAAAATCAGAGAAGATTTCATTTTAAATATTATGATTACTAGTTTATTTCACTTTTGGAACTTTATGTTGTGACTTGCAACAAACATTAGGCATCTCTGGCATTTAGGCTGGAGCAAAATTAACCTGTGACTTTTTATATTGGGGTCTGATACCTTAAAGTACCTGGATCCAGATCTTTCTTTTTTATGGACTCCATTTTTTCTTCATCACCAGCTGTTGAGGATGCTACAGAAAGGAATATAGCCCATTATTCATACTCCACACTAGTTTACAACTTAGTGAAGAGGCAGACGTGTAAACAGATAAATAGCAGTCCTTGAGAAGATGTCATTTGAAAGAGATTTGGATTAATGAAAAGTCTCCCATGTTAATAAAGGAGTTAGAGGTGTTCTAGACGGAGAGGACAGTGTGAAGGCCAGGAGTGCATCTAGGGAATGGTGAGAAGTTCACAAAGTAAAAAGTGTAGAGGGTTTGAAGATGAGAAGATGTGACTGGGAATGAAAAGTGAATGGAGGGTCCGTGTTTGGAGAATTCTCTGCCAAGTACCAAGCTAAAGTTTTAATAGAGATTTTAAAGCAGGAGATAAGCTTTGTATTTTAGGAAGATAATTTCATGTTAGCATGCAGGGAGGACTGTGATGGAGAGATTCAATTAAGCTGTGCCAGAGTGAGATGTGATAAAAGCCTGAATTAAAGTATTGATAATGATTGAGGGTAGAGACTTAAAAATTCTTTTTTGATGTAGATTGACAATTCGAAGAATAATTCAGAAGGCAAATAGGAATCTGTAATAGGTTTTGTAGATTTAGAACACAGTGACCCCGCTAACCAAGTTTGAGAATAAAGATGTAGAACAAGTTCATAGGGGAAGGCAATAGACATGTGCTGAGTATTTTCTATTTGCTCAGTTTTCCAGCCTCTGGGAACTTTCTGTGTATTTATTTGGTTTAATCCTCTGAATAATCTTGTGAGGTAATTATTCTCATTTTAAAAGTAAGGAAGTAGAAGTTCAGAAAATCTAAGTTACTTCCCTTAGACTACACAGCTAGTAATGGTGGTTCCAGGTCTCTCTGACTCCAAGCCGCTCTTCTCACCCTCCATTTTGCAGTCCTCTTTGAGCCTGTGATGTTTGAGTGGTTTGCAAGAACGTGGGAATAGCTGTCCAGTGAACACTGAGGAATAAAGGGGCTTGAGTTCCAAAGCAGAGACCAGGTCCCATATGAAGACATACATGGACATTGACCTCACTGGAGAGGATGCAGTCAATCCTCTGAGTAGTGGAGGTTGTAGTGTGAGGGTAATGAGTGTGTCAAGACTAGCACCCTGACCTTGGCACATCTGGCCATCTAACTCCAGGCTAACCAGAGTCTCTTAGAAGAGCCACTCAACTTTTATGATTATAGACTTGAAGTTAACTCATGGTGGCAAGTTTAACATTCTTACTTTCATGCATACCATGTTTATCAATATTTAATAGCTTTATTGAGATATAATCCACATACCATACGAATTCCTCATTTAAAATTACAGCTCAGTTGTTTTTTTTTTTTTTTGAATTACGGTAATATATACATACCCTAAAGGTAACCATTTTAAGACTTTAAATATTTTATTTATTTTTAAACATCTTAAAATTTGGAGTTCAGTAGAATTAAGTACATTTGCATTGTACACCCATCATCACCTTTGATCTCATAGTAGTTCATCTTCCCAAACTGAAACTCTGTGTCCATTAATAAATACCTCCTCATTCTTCTCTCTCCCCAGCCCCTGAACACATACCATTCTCCTTTCTGTCTCAATGAATTTGACTAGGCATTTCATACAAGTGGAATTACACAATATTTGCCCTTTTGTACAATTTAGTTGTTTTTAGTATATTCACAGTGTTTTGTAACCACACTGCTCAAATTTATAACACTGAAAAGAAACCCTGTACCTATTAGCAGTCACTTTCCAATTTGCCCCTAACCACTAATGTTCTTTGTGTCTATAAATTTGCCTTTAGATTTGATATAAATGGAATCATTCAATATATGACTTTTTCTGTAGGGCCTCTTTTAGTTAGCATAATGTTTTCACGGTTCATCTATGTTGTAGCATCTATCAACCCTTCTTTGTATGACTGAATAATATTCTCTTATATGGAAAATCACATTTTGTTAAATGTATTCATCAGTTGATGGACATTGAATTTTTTTAGGGGGGATATTATGAATTATGCTGCATTGAACATTCATGAACAAGTTTCTATGTGGACATGTTTTCATTTCTCTTGGGTATTTGCCCTTCTATTTTGTAAAGGACATACCTTTCATCCAAAATAATGGGTTGATGTTTTGAGACCTTAAGTCACATTTAAGTTTTCCATCTGTTAGTCTAAACATGTAATAGTTTTGCCGTTTTATTTGTGTTTTATATCTATATATTTCTTTAGTAAACATTTGTATAAGGTATTTATAAGATTTTAGTCTTACTTGAATACATGCAGTAATTGGCAATTTCCTACACCTGTAATAAAAACATAAACATAAATATGTTTTTAGTTTTCTGTGATCTAGAGTTTCCTACTGGTAGCTTAACTGTAATGAACATGGCGATTTGTCTTCATTGCCAGGATGATTGTCATATTTTTATCTGCCTGAGGCAGTTTTCATTAAATTTCTCACACTCAAGGCTGCTATATCTTTGTGAGGAAGCAAGGAGAAGAGTAAGATGAGTAATGACTGAATATATGATTATGCAACCTTATCCATATGAGTATACAGGTTCTCAGTGACTGAGCTTTAGTCAGTAAACCACAGGCATTTTTCCTGTCATTCTCTTGTGAATTTTCTCATCGAGATATCCTTAGTATTTTTTTTTCTCTTAGTTTATACTTTCTGGTTTTGAAGATGATAATTTATTCATTTGCCTTTACAAAACAGAAATCCTGTGTTGTGCCCATGTTTTTAGACACTGTCACCAAAATGTCAAAGTAGTTTGAAACTTAAGGGATACCAATTCATTTATAACTTAGCACAGTATATAACCATAACTGTGGTGAAAATAAAGGGTATTTTTGAAAGCTATGTGTGTGGTTTGTTGTTCTGGAGAAGAGTGGTATCTGGTGGTTAGAACATATGAGTTGTTGTCAGCGTTTGTGGGTTTATTCTAAGATCCAAGCTTTTTTTTTTTTTTTTTAAAGAGATACAGAGTCTGTCCTTGGTATATGTTTAGTATGGTGCTTTATACCCTACATACATTGTAACTAGTAAAAATTTTATACTATTGACAGAATAATATACAAGAGATTAAGTATAGGTAAAACAATGATAGCTGTCATGCATACTTTGTGATTCCATTCTTTAACCTTTCTTCCAGAAAACCATGTTTAATATTCCTAGGTAGTATTAATAGTATCTTAAGCAACTTATAATGAATATTTTAAATCTAAGTGTTTAGACATTACTCTCTCCATAAGGGACTGCTCAGAGCTGTACCTGGTGGAACACATCTATTTCACGGTATCACTTGCCAGAATTTCATAGTAAGAAGCCTGCTTTAAGATTGTATGATGTTTCTAATATGTGAAGAATAGGCACTGACATTCTAGCACTAAAGTTTTGTTTACCTCCATTCTCTTAACCGTATCCTAAGCCAAGGGTTTTAAAAAATAAGCCTTCTTATAATATTATTAGTCCTTAAACTGGATGGAGGTGTTGTGCCGTTAATATAATAAAGATCTCTTCCTAGATTATTAAAAAGAGACAAATGACATTAAAATGTTTTTCAGTTTAAACATTTTTAATAAATATTTCTTAATATTTTGGTACCTGGAATAGTCTGTAATAACAACAAAATATTTGACTCAAATTTCTCTATTTGATTATTTTATATTTAGTATCAGTGATTGAGTTGCTTTTCTTCCTGTGATTTAACTTTAGGGTTTGGCCTTTCCCTAATATTTTATGAACACCTGTTGTCCACAGTGAACAGGTGTTGGTTGCGAGTAGAAGTTGTGATTGTAACTAGTTTATTAATCCTCTTTAGCCTTTATCCCAATTTATTGGATTGACAGTTATGCCTCAGAATTTGCTGTTAGTCCCTAGATTGAGACTGTATATCTTTGAATAATGTTTTCTGGTACCTGTTCTCTGTGGAATTCTAAAGTGTATCATTTAGTTCAGCCAAAAGGAACTTAATATTTTCTTGTGAATCCCATCTTTTCTGAAGCTCAGTGTTCATCACAGTTTTGTTTTGTTTTTTTGACCAATGAGGAATATTCATTTAAACAGTATTAATGGACCCATTTTTGTTAGTTTTAGACGTTTTTCTTTTTCAACATTAGACTACTTTGAATATTAGATCCAAGGAACTTTTTATCCAAGAGTAGGTAGTATTAGAAAAATATCACTTAATATAAATTGTGTAAAGCAGTTGCCAAAATTTCATACTAAATAATCCATATGTATATGTATGGAGAGGGAGCTAGAAGATGGCTAAGAATTTTATTTTTATAAAATAGGAAATCTAAATTTTGAAAATAAACTTTTTAACCTTTTAATCAAAATTTAGATTTTAATGGCAATTATGAACTAATTGTTAAAGAGCTAAATGTAAACTTTTGTTTAGAGTCTTTTTTCTGAACAAAATTGTGTGATAACAAGTTATGACATCCTTTTTCAAATTTTGCTTTCTCTGCACGACTACTACAGTGTTTTTAAAAAAAAATCATTAGAAGAGTTTGTTAGTTCTTTCAAGACTCCTTTTAAAATTTATACCTATTTCAATTTATTGGAAAACTAAGCTCTTCTGTTATATCCTGTTGCTGCATTGTTCTAATTTAGTAAAACTGTTTTAAAATTAAAATGTAGGACATAAAGCACAGAGAAAAATTATGGAGAAAGAATAAATAAATTGCAATTTTAAAATAAAATTTAAAAGTAGGATGAATTTATGAATACACCAGTATATGTAGGTGTTGATAATCATGTTTTCTTCCAGAGTGCTGTGTATTTAATATTTAGAACTTATATTGGCTCAGATAGTAAAGAATTTACCTACAATGCAGGGGACTCAAGTTCAGTCCCTGGGCCAGGAAGATTCCCTGGAGAAGGGAATGCCAACCCACTGCAGTATTCTTGCCTGGGAAATCCCATAGACAGTGGTGTCTCGAAGGCTATAGTTCAGGGGATTGGTAAGAGGCAGACACGCTGAGCGACTAACACTTAGTTACTTAAAGGAGTATTATTGATATAAATCTTGTTTGTTCTTGGTGTAAAATGTAGAGAGAGAGAAGTGAAGTTGCTCGGTCGTCTCCGAATCTTTGCGACCCTGTGAACTGTAGCTTGCCAGGTTCCTCTGTCCATGGGATTTTCCAGGCAAGTATACTGGACTGGGTTGCCATTTCCTTCTCCAGGGGATTATCCCAACATAGGGATCGAACCCAGGTCTCCTGCATTGCAGGCAGACTCCTTACCGGCTGAGCCACAAGGGAAGTCCATAAAATGCAGAGTGTTGAGTAAGTGTATTAAATACTCTGTGCAGATATCAAAAGATCTCATAGCTGTATTGCAACAAAAGTACTATATATTTTAGGGATTCCTTGTAGCTCTCAAACCCTTTCACATGTGTCATTTGACAATAAGTACATTGTGGAGAAAGTAGCAAGTTTACTTTATATATGGGGAGAACTGCTTTTATGTGGAGATAAGTATTATATTTCCAGGAAGCAGCTCTTTTCTCTTTTAAGATGGCTGTGGATTTAGAGGTGAGAAGTGGGAGGCCCTGATAGTTAGACCTGAATCCTCCATCAATCTGATATTTCTATCCTTCTATGTTTGTATTAACTAGAATAAGTCGAGAGTTGATGGTGAGTGAGATTCAGTAAACTTTATTAATACCTTCACTTCCTCTGCCAGAGAAGGATGACCAAGGATTGCACTGAGAAAAGTGAGAGGATAGCAGGCAGCCTCCTAAGTTATCACTGCAGTATCTTGGGTAGCTTTAGTCTTCATTTGGTTAACTGCTAAATGCAGATAATAGTGCAGATGAGTTCTTCTCTCCACCCCTGTCACATATATACATATACAGAGAGGTACATGCAGAGGCTACAATTGGGCTGCTTTGTTTGGAAAGTTCTTTCCATATGAAGATTTTATGTTCTTTTGCTATGGTGTTTACTTTTAGCTGTCTCCTCAGTTCAACTGGTCACTCATTCATTGAGCACTATTCAAGCACCAGGATAGAGAACTGCCTTATTTCACCCACAGATTTGTTTCTTGATTTGTTCATGGTGTTTTTGAGTGTATCCCTTTGCATAGTCTTTTTAGTGGTTGCCCTAGAACAAGGGTTTACAACCCCCAGGCCATGGACCAGTACAAGTTCGTGGCCTGTTAGGAACCAGCTACACAGCAGGAGGTGAGCAGCAAGCAAAACAGAAACCTTCTGCCACCCCATGGTCTGTGGAAAATTGTCTTCCATGAAACCAGCCCCTGGTGCCAACAAAGTTTGGGGACCTCTTCTCTAGAAGTGTTACAATATTCATATGTAACATCACAGTTTACTGGTATCAACATTTTACCGCTTTGAGTAAAGTGTGGAAATCTTACTTCCATTTAGGCCCCTCCGCTTTAAAATATCATTGTCTTGCATATCAGATGGTATCATAATTTTTGTTTCAATTATATTTATAAAACTCATGGGGATAGAATATGATGCATCTTCATATTTCTGTATTTTCCATTTTTTCTTATTTCCCAGTGCTCTAAAATTCTTTCTTTTAACATTTCCTTTCTGTTTGAAGAACCCTCTTTTGCTGCTCTTTAAAGATAGGTATGCTAGTGATTTTCAGTTTTCTTTCATCTGTGAGAAATGAGTTTATTTCCCTTTCATTTCTGAAGGATAGTTTCACCAGATATAGAATTTGCAATTGACAGTTCTTTACTTTCAGTACTTGAAAAATTTGTCCTACTTCCTTCTGGTCTCTGTCGTTTCAGATGAGAAATCCACTGTCATTTTAATCGGTGTTCTCCTATAGATAATAGTCATTTTTCTCTGGGCACTTTAAGTATTTCTTCTTTGTCTTTAGTTTTCAGAAGTTTAATTATGATGTGTCTTATCTTGGATTTTTTTTTTTTTTTAATTTATCCTGTTTGGATTCATTTAACTTGAATCTATAGGCTTTTGTCTTCTCCTGTCCTTTGGGAGGTCTTCAGCCATTGTTTCTTCAAATATTCTTTTATCCCTATTCTTCTGTCCTCACTTGGGACCCTAATGATATGAATATTAGATCTTTAGATGTAGTCTTACAGGTCTTTATTCCTTTAAATTATTTTTTTTCTATTTTATGTCTGTTGCTTATATTCAGTAAATTATGTTCATCTGTTCTCAAGTTTGCTGATTCTGTCTTCTGTCGTATCCATTCTACTATTGAGCTAGTCTAGTGAGATTTTTTATTTGTTGCTGTATTTTTCAGTTCTGTAATTTCCTTGTGGTTTTTTAAAGAGAATTTTGATTTCTTTGCTGAGATCTTCTCAGCAAAGATTTTCTTAATTTGTTCTAAGAGAATTTTTAATTGTTTGCAAAGTATTTTATGATGGCTACTTTAAATTCCTTCCCGGATAATTTCAACATCTGATTCATCTCAGTTGATTTTCTTTTTATATTCAAGTTTTAGTATTCCTGTTTCTTGGTATGATGGATGACTTTTTTTTTTTTTTTTTAATTGAATCTTGAACATTTGGCTGCTTTATTAGGAGACTCTGGGTCCTATTTATATCTTTTATTTTAACCAGCAGTTACCCTATTTAGGTTTACCATGTAGTTATAGGCCTACCATTGAGGGGCACGGTTCCAATGACAATTTAATTTTCAAGTCCTTTGCAGCACTATTTTGGTCTACTTGCTTTATCTGGGCCTCTTACTGGTCCCTGCTAGTGCTAGTTGGGAAGAGTGGAATGAGCTTCCCTAGAATAGGCCATCTGTGCTTCTAGAAGAGAGAAGGAAATCTCCAGGCCATGGGTACAAAGAGACTTCCTGGGCTGGGCTGCTATGGTGGGATCCTTCTGTCTGGAAACTAAGGAGAACAATTCCTAGGTTGAGACCTCCTCCCTATCAGTACCCCCTTGCCAGTGCTGTTGAGCTTGCCTACTGTCGTTGAAATGAATGAGGCTACCTAGGCCACTTTCTTTCATTAGGTTTGGGGCAAGGTCTGGGTCACCTTCTTCTGTTGAACCTGGGGCTGTAAGATGTTCTGTCAATTCAGTGAAAATTAGAATTATCTAGTTCACATAACCAAGCCAAAACAGCCCTTCTACTTATCCTTAGTTCCACACCCCAGATATTTGGGAATATCCCATACCAGAGCCTCCATAGGGCTCATCTTGTCCATTAGAAGTTCCCCCATCTCTTCTTCTTGGCCACCCTATGCTGTCCTCACTGCAGCACGAAAACTAGACTGTCTATATTTACCAGGGTGGTACCAACTTAGAGCTTAATCCAGTTCCTGTAGCTTCTCTCCTATTTCTCATGCTACCCCTTTTGGTACATCCTTGAACTAATCTCAGAAGTATTCCAGTTTGAGGACACCTAACAAGTCAGCCTTCTTTACATTTTCAGAGTCTTGTGGCTACCTTTTGAAGTTCCAAAGTTTATAGTTGTATTTATTAATAACAGGGAACAGCAGGAAGAAATGAGTCTGTGCCATCTTGTCTGGTCCAAGACTCATTCTAAATCCTTTGTTAGTCACATTTTTGTTTAGAATGCCTAACCTGTGATTATCTATGTCATTTTTTTGCACTTGTTAAATAATACAAATCTTTTGTTTCCTTTCTTGTAAGAACTTTTATTTGAGATCCGAGTTATTTGCCAACATAGCTCTCATCAGCCTTGTCAAGTCCTATCTTTTCTTTTGTGCAAGATTAGCAGTTCGACTGTGCAGTTATTTTGCGTTCATAGTGTATTCAATAGTGATTAACAAAGATTTAGGGATGGATACTGTTCAAGTGGATATTGAGTTTTGTAAAGAGTTAGTTAGCTAGTAAACATTTTTGTTTTGGGTAAATTTATTTCTCTATAAGAATTTAGAACTGTGAGGACTACAATGAATACTTTATATAAACAAAAACCTTCCTATATGTTTGTGCCCTAAAACTTTATTATTTTGTTATATTAGTTTAGAATTTAGAAAGACTTTAAAAGCTCTTTACTTGTGTCTTTATTGTACACTTGAGTAAAATATTAAAGATATATCTAATACTAAGATAACCTTATAACTTATAATCTAAACAGAGAGGCTTTTGAAGATTGAAAGGGGGCATTGTTAGTAGTTACTTTGGGACAACAGGTATAATCTGGGACATGTGGTCATTCCAGTGATGACCAGATTGCTAGTAAGTACAAAATCTAGATTAATGAGATTCCAAATCTTCTGACTCCTGTGGGTATTGCTTCTGTTGCATAGCATTATGATTATGGTTGTGGGCTATAGAGTCAGACTACTTTGGTTTGTATTCCGACATTACTACTTACTAACAGTGTGCAGTTTATTCAGATTCTCTGTGCCTCAATTTCTTTATGTGTAATATGGCAGTAATTACACTTCCAGCCTCACAGGGATGCTATGAGGCTTAAATGAGATTATGCATATAATCTCTTAGTACAGTCACTGGCTAGTACTTAATAAGTATTATGTTTGCTGATGTTATTACTACCATTATTTTGTAAAATCCTAAGATCAGTAAAAGTAAGGGTTAAGTGAGGTCTAATAACTTCAGCGTGAAATTAAGAATCAGGAGTTTGGGGTTCTATTTCTGTTTTGTTCCTGACTCACTTGGACTCTTTGGGAAACTGCTTAACCTTTTTGTGTATAAATTTTGCAGTCTAAAGCTAGAAGAATCTTGCCATCTGCTCACTTCTTGAAAGATGGTAAAAACAATTTTTGGAAAATGCTTTGAGATCTGTAGGAGAGAGGTGCTATATAAACTTATAACTTCTATTCATCTCCACAGTGACATTCACTTGCTCATTAAATATGTATACAGTTTTTAATCAGCATAACTAGTAATCCAAAGTTACTATATATGTATAACGTGTGGGTGATGATACTTCTGTTAGAACATTTTCTTTTGTGTTTTCTTCACCATTTAAAAACAGATTCTCCTTGCCACATTATGTTAGAAATACACACACACACACACACACACACACACACACATGTATGTATGAATTATAGTCATTTCAGAATGACTGAAAAATAATTTCTCATTTTTGTACTTAGTTTTAATTATAATGTAGACTTGACTCTTTTCAAAGAAATGAAAAAGTATGAAAGTAGGGCCAAAGAATGATTGGTTGATTAATTATAATGACAATAAAATATGACTAAAAAGTAACTTAAGAGAACATTTAGTCTCTTCTCCTACCACAATAGAATTATATTTTAATGAATTTAACTCAGTAAATTATTGATCTATTGGCTACTATGTGCATGGAAAAAGATAAGGGAATTCTTTTCCTCATGTTTACATTCTAATATTGAAAATTTAAATGTAACTGTTTACTTTATTCTTACATTATCATTAATGATATAGCCGATAGTGATTGCGGGTAGAGGCAGTATATGAAATGAAATCCTATGTAAGATTTTGTCTATTTTAAATGAGTAAGGTTTAGCTAAGTATTTTTATCAGGTTCAAAGAGTCAGATGGTCAGGTCAGAAAAGGTATTAATTTGCCAAATTGATTTCTCATTGTACTCCAATATCAGTGCTAATTTATATTTTTAAAGATAAAGGTTAAAAGTTTTGTTATTCAAGAGAGTAAAGTAGTGGAAACTTGTAAAAAATTATTTTAGGTGGCTTTTTGTTCCTTATAATTCACTTCAAGCTTTAGCCTGAATGATTGTCATTTCAAGAGTTATTCTGAGGACTTGAAAGAAATCTAAGATGTGAAAATAAGATTAAGTGAAAAATTATATTCTAAATCTAAATTTATTATTAATAATAATAATTTGTTTCAATATTTGTTTCAATTTTTTGTTAGTTTCAATTTGTTTCAATCTTTTTCCTAGCTTCAGCTGACTGTTGGCATTCTTTGACTTTTAGCTTCATCACTACCATCTCTTTTTCCATCATCACATGGTCTTTTGGTGTATCTCTTCTGGGTCTTATAAGGACTTGAGTCCTACTTGACATTTTACTTAAAATCAGCAGAAGGAAGCAAAAGCCGTCTAGGTTGGGAAGGAAATTTATCTCTCTTTTTGAAAATGAAATGTTTAAGTATAATATCTTAAGAAATCCACGAAAATTTTGTTAAATAAATGAGTTCAGCAAGATTGTAGGATGCAAGATAAATAAACAAAAATTAGTGATATTTCCATCTACTTGCATTGAATAATCCAAAAATGAAATTAAGAACTCCATTCACAATAGTACCAAAAAAAAAAGAATGAAATACTTAGGATTCAGTTTGACAAAAGAAGTGCAGAACTTTTACCCTGAAAATCTTCAAAACTTCAAAAATTAAGAAAAAAAAAAGAAATTAAGGAAGACCTCAATAAATCAAAAAAAGTCTCATGTTCATGAATTGAAAGACTTAATATTGTTAAGATGGCAGTACTCCCTAAACTGATCTGTAGATTCAGTGCAATCCCTATCAGAATCCCAGCTGGCATCCTTATAGAAATAATAAGCTGAATCTAAAATCTATATGGAATTCTGAGAATCAGAATGTGCACAACAATCTTGAAAATGAAAAGTAGCAAAGTGGGAGGATTCATACTGCCCAATTTTACAACTTATTACAAAACAACAATAATCACGACAGTGTTACTAGCTCAGGGACAGAGATATATATGTCAATGGAATAAAATTGAAGTCAAGAAAATCATGAGGTTAAGGTCAACTGTTTTTTGACAAGGGTGCTAAGACCATTCAGTGTAGGGGAAGAATAGTATTTTTTTTCTTTAGTTGAAGGATAATAGCTTTACAGTGTTGTGTTGGTTTCTACCGTACAGCAACATGAATCAGCTATAATTATACATATATCCTCTCTCTCTGGAGCCTCCCTCCCCCCTCCCATTCCACCCTTCTGTGTTGTCACAGATGCCAGGCTGGGCTTCCTGTGTTAAACAGCAACTCCCCACTAGCTATCTGTTTTACACATGTCAGTGCTACTTTCTCAATTCATCCCCCGCCTCCTTCCCCTGCTGTGCCCACAGGTCCCTTCTCTACTTCTTTATCTCCTTTCATTCCCTGCAGATAGATCCAAAAATAGAATCTGTTTTTGTAGATTCCATATATGTTTGTGTTAATATACGATATTTGTTTTTGTCTTTCTGACTTACTTCACTCTGTAAGATTCTAGGTTCATCTACCTCACTACCACTGACTCAAATTTATTCTTCTTATGGCTGAATAACATTACATTGTATATATGTACCACCTCTTCTTTGTCCGTTTATCTGTGATGGGTATCTGGGTTGCTTCCATGTCCTGGCTATTCTAAATAATGCTTCAGTGAACATTGGGGTACATGTATCTTTTTGAATTGTGGTTTTCTCAGGGTATACGCCCAGTACTGGGATTGCTGGGTCATATGTAGTTTTATTCCTAGTTTTTTAAGGTGTCTCCATTGTTATTGTTTAGTCACTAAGTCATGTCTAACTCTTTTGCGACCCCATGGGTTGTAGCCTGTCAGGCTCCTCTGTCCATGGGATTTCCCAGGCAAGAATCCTGGGGTGGGTTGTCATTTCCTTCTCCAAGGGATCTTCCTGACCCAAGGATTAAACTTGCATTTCCTGCATTGGCAGGCAGATTCTTTACCACTGAGCCACCAGGGAAGCCCATTACTGTTCTCCATAGTGGCTGTATCAATTTACATTCCCACCCACAGTGCAGCGAAGAGGGCCCAGCAGCCCACTTTAGTATTCGTGCCTGGAGAATCCCATGGACAGAGGAGCCTGATGGGCTAGAATCCATAGGGTCGCAAAGTCAGACACGACTGAAGTGACTTAGCATGCACGCGTGCAGCAGTGCAGGAAGGTTCCCTTTCTCCACATCCTCCCCAGCATTTATTGTTTATAGGTTTTTTGGTAACATCCATTCTGATTGGTGTGAGGTGATATACCTCATTGTAGTTTTGATTTGCATTTCTCTAATAATGAGCGATGTTGAGCATCTTTTCATGTGTTTATTGGCCATCTATATGTTTTTTCTGGAGAAATTTCTCTTTAGTCTTCTGCCCATTTTTTGATTGAGTTCTTTGTTTTCTGATACTGAGCTATATATGAACTGTTTGTATATTTTGGAGATGAACCCTTTGTCGGTTGCTTCATTTGCAAATATTTTTTTCCATTCTGAGGGTTGTCTTTTCATCTTGTTTATAGTGTCCTTTGCTCTACAAAAGCTTTTAAGTTTAATTAGGTCCCATTTGTTTATTTTTGTTTTTATTACCATTAAGAATAGTATTTTGAACAAATGATTCTGGGACAACTTGATAGGCTGATACAGAAATTGAAATCGGACCCTTACTTCACACCAGGTACATAATTGGACCAAATACCTGCATAAGAGCTAGAACTGTAATACTCTTGGAAAAATTAATATGGAGGTATATCTTTCTGATCTTATTTTAGCAAAGAATTCTGAGAAATGACACAAAAAATATGAGCAACAAAAGGAAATACATAATTTGAACTTAATCAAAAAGTGTTGGTGCATGAAAGGAAACCATGGAGAGAGTGAAAGAAAAAAAGACAACCCCATAGAATAGGAGAAAATATTTGAAAATCAAATATCTGATTTTGGACTTTTATCCAGAATATGTAAAGAACTCTTTACTTCTAAAAAATATAAAATACAACCCAATATTAAAAATGGGTGGAGTAATAGACTTTTTTCCAAGGAAGATATGCTAAGTAAAAAGCAGATGAAAAGTGAAAAACACCAGTCCAGGAAAAAAAAAAAGATGCTAGACATCATTAGTCATCAAGGAAATGCAAATCAAAACAATAATGAGAGAGAAATCAACAAGACAGCAACATAGGGGGTTCTAAATTGCTCTCCTGCATTGGACTCCCC
>NW_011494861.1:19870417-19885020 GCF_000754665.1 Bison bison bison
ATTCCTTCTGAGAGAAATCCAGAAATTAGCTGAGTACCAGTTTATATATTAGGCACCTAAAATACACATATATATATATATATATATCAAAACAGGTAGGAAAGGCTGAGATACATCCTTGCCATAAATCTCATTTCAGACATAGGACCATATAGTTGTGAGGGAAACCTCAACTCCGAGCCTCTCTCTGAGGAGTGACAGGGTTTCGATCGCAAAACTAGTGTCCCAACTTTTAATACTGTGGGACTGGCCCCCAAATCACCTAGCTCTGAAAGCCAATAAGGCTTCCACAGGGAGTATAGCAAGCAAATAGTTGCTGATTGGGTGTGTGAGCACTCACCACAATTATTCCCTTGGGGTTCATTGCGAAGGGAATAGGCAGAACCACACCCATCTCCTAGTCTTTCCCTGGAATGGATTTGACAGCATCCTTTATAAACTGTTGCCTGAGGCTTAAACTTCTAATTAGCATGTGTCTAGTCACTTTCACTTTTCACTTTCATGCATTGGAGAAGGAAATGACAACCCACTCCAGTGTTCTTGCCTGGAGAATCCCAGGGACAGGGAAGCCTGGTGGGCTGCTGTCTATGGAGTTGCACAGAGTCGGACACGACTGAAGTGACTTAGCATCAGCAGCAGCAGGTGCTGAATGGTCCTCCTGGTACTTCCCCTTTAGTCTCCCACTGACTTGCTGTTATTAAATTTCCAATTTCTACTTGGAAGGAGTGTGTCTGTCTGTCTAGTATCCCCATTTTTATAATTGCCAGCTGAGTGATGGTCTGTCGTGTCACCTAGCCCTGATTGCCAGCATGACTTGGCATTCATAAATCCCACACTACCATATTAAGCAAAAAAAAAAAAAAAAAAAAAAAAAGTTTTCAAATGGGCACTCAAGCATTCCTTGCAGCTATCCTTCCCCAGCCCCTCCACAGCTGGTGTGAGGGGTTCAGCCAGAAAGTCAGGCAAAAATGTGCTGCTTTCTCAATTTCTGCCTGGAAGGGATTTGACTTTCCTAGTTGTTGCCTGAAGTTTCAGCTTCCAGTCAGCTGGTATGCTAACTGAGACACCATGGGGCACCTGATAGATCGGGTAAACATCCCCCTGGCCCCCAGCTCATTCATTCCAACAAATGAATCAAGTTGCCAGCATCTCATCTAGTACCCCAAACCATTAATGGGTACCACCCAAGGGACTGACTCATAAATCAACACTTTGGGAACAGGCTTGGCATTCATGAGTACCCCTGGAGTGAAATTGAGCAGGACTCTGTGGGGCTGCTGGGCATGTCAGCCTTTGATCCTTATTTTTCCAAAACATATTAAGGACTTAAGGATCTGAGTGAGGAAAAGGTAGAACTGAGCCTTCTCCTAAGCCCTGCCTTGATTTCTGTTATACCATGTGATAATGTTACTTATGAAAAACACACAATTTAAGGAGTTAAATTATTTGTTCTAAAACATATAAGCACTTGATTCTCCGGGTAGTCATTTGCATGCTGAACAGATTTGTGGCAGTCTTTTCATTTCCCTCATTTCTTGTAGGAACAGACTCCAGCCTCCATGACCTTCCCTGAGTTCCAAATAGTTCCAAATAGGCAGATTCAAATAGTTGCTAATCCAGGAAGGGAAGGGATTCAAAGATGAGGGAAGGACAGCCAAGAATCAATGGTACAGCCTTGGGGCAGTGTATTGGTTCTGCCTCAAGGATACACAGAATAAGTGCTTTATAGAATTCAGTTCAGTTCAGTTCAGTTCAGTCGCTCAGTCGTCTCTCTGTGACTCCATGAATTGCAGCACCCCAGGCCTCACTGTCCATCACCAACTCCCGGAGTTCACTGAGACTCACGTCCATCGAGTCAGTGATGCCATCCAGCCATCTCATCCTCTGTAGTCCTCTTTTCCTCCTGCCCCCAATCCCTCCCAACATCAGAGTCTTTTCCAGTGAGTCAGCTCTTCTCATGAGGTGGCCAAAGTACTGGAGTTTCAGCTTTAGCATCATTCCTTCCAAAGAACACCCAGGGTTGATCTCCTTTAGAATGGACTGGTTGGATCTCCTTGCAGTCCAAGGGACTCTCAAGAGTCTTCTCCAACACCACAGTTCAAAAGCATCAATTCTGTGCTCAGCTTTCTTTACAGTCCAACTCTCACATCCATACATGACTACAGGAAAAACCATAGCCTTGACGACGCACCTTTGTTGCAAAGTAATGTCTCTGCTTTTCAATATGCTATCTAGGTTGGTCATAACTTTCCTTCCAAGGAGTAAGCGTCTTTTAATTTCATGGCTGCAGTCACCATCTGCAGTGATTTTGGAGCCCCCAAAAATAAAGTCTGACACTTCATAGTAGATGTTAGTTTTGTTATTTTAAAAATAAATTTATAAAACTTGTTTTAGCACAGCTAGAAATCCAAGAAAGATCGATGTCTTTATCGTGTATGTTTATGTTTCCAGTTTTATGTTCCTCTACAGTCTTAACTTGTGTTAACATTGTTAGAGTTCTCATTAAGACTTCTGCTCAGTTGTGACAGTGACATGAAGAATGTCTTTTGCCAGGGAGAAATATAAACCTGAATATGAAAGATGATATGATAGTAAACTTGTAAAAGACAGTTGTTCTTTAGAAAATGGATTTAATAGAGAGGTTTCCATTTTAGTTTTAGAGAGAGGAGAAATGTAATGATAGATTATATAGGATCCTTTTTCTAAATCTTATTCTTAATAGAATTATATTTCAATATTTTGAATATTAGAAATTTAAATTTTGTTTAACACTTGACTTTTGTTGTCAGATTTTATAATTGATTACTGGTTTACACGAAGCCTTTTTTTTTTTTTTTAGAATCTTCCAAAGAAGAAAGAATAAGTTAGCTTACAAATAAAATGATTTTGCTTTATTTTCCCCATAACTCAGAAGTCTTTCTATAGCCTAAATAAGTAGCTTTGCTGAAAGAGCTGGAGCATTTAATAAAAGAAGTGAAGGGTTTCGCACATTCCCTCTGTGAAACCTTCTGACTGTCGTTCAGGATGCACTGGACACTTGGAGCTGTAGCACTGCTCTCCAACGTGCACTCTCACTTACGTACATGTCAGTGAAGCTGGAAGTTTACCAACAGCCAATGATGCTTCTTTGCAAACCCACTAGTTTATTATTATTATTGTAATAACATTAAATTTTAATGTTTGTAAATTGATGAAATATGAATGCAAAATGTTGTTTCTGTTAAATTTAATTTTCATATCTTGTAAAGACTAAATAAAGGGAGGTTGTTACAAATAATTGCTCTTAATCTGATGAATCAACTATAAAAAAACTGGGCAAAAATTTTGGAAGGATTCTGTGTTCCGGTTATTTCATTGGTGTCTTCAACTTTTCATTAAATAAAGAAAAAAATCAAATAACTGTAAGCCATAGTTGGTTTTTACTGTGTGTGGTTTGTGTAAAAGCACCGTACTGAACTATGGGTCAAGAGACTTAATGTTCTAAAAGAAGGCTTGGCTGTGTATCAAAAGGTTGGACAATGGGTTTGCATTTATATGAGTGATTTAACAATATATCAGTACTTTTTTAAGGTATGCAAGTACAACTTTAAAACTTCTTTGTTTAGCTGACAGTGGCTTTCTAAAATTTTTAAAAATGATCACATGAAAAAGGCATCTAGTATACTCTGGGCCTAGTTTCCTAATAGTCACACATACCAGCATTGATAAGAAGATAATTATTCCCTCTTCTCTTTACCCACAGCACCCATTTCTTCTTTGTGTGTATCACATTGTATTGCTAATATCTGATTATGTGTCTGTCACAAGGGACTCTGTACGTTTCTCCCTAACGTCTAGCACAATGATTTACTTAAAGCAGTACTCAGTTACTTAAGATCATGCATTTTTCTAGCCTTTCAAATTGATAGATTTAAATGACATGCATTTTCTCAAGATGTGTCAAAATGGATGTCTTCATCTTTTACATTACAGAGTATAAATTTGTACGTAAACAGTTTTCTGATGGATTGTTTGACAAATGTGTATGAGAATCTTAAAACCTGTAAACTTGTGATTGAATGATTACATTTCTTACAGCTTATTGTAAGAAACAGAGATACATACAAACCTTGGCTGTGATATTTGTTGTGAAATTATCTACAAAATAGGAAGATTGGCATGAACCTATATTTTCAACATCAGGAAATTCACTCGCATTTTGGTGCAGTGGTACAACTGGAGATACGGTACAGTGAGGCTTCCCAGGTGGATCAGTGAGAAAGAGTCCACCTGTTATGCAGCAGACACAGGTTCGAGCCCTTGGGAAGATTCCTCTGGAGAAGGAAATGGCAACCTTCTCCAGTATTCTTACCTGGGAAATCCCATGGACAGAGGAGCTTGGCAGGCTACAGTGCGTGGGATTGCAAAAGAGTCAGACACGACTCACGACTTAGTGACTAAACAACAATAACAACAATATGGTACTATAAATACTATGTTAAAAATCATTCTCAAAGACTGAGAAAGGACACCAAGAATGCAAACAGTATGTTATCAGTAAATTATAGCTTATTAAATTTAGCACAGTTTTTCAGTTCTCATAATTTTGGATTCTGATTGTGTGTCCATTACACTCAGTTCTGTGTCATCAGTCCATTAATAGGTATGCCCACTTGTTTATCTAAGTTATTGTAGGACTGAGAGAGTAACTACATAGTAAACCACTAGAGATTGTATAGGTTCATATGCTTCACCTCTTGATCCAGATAATCTTCATGTGCTTGTTCTTGGCATAGTTATGAAAACATGCATGTTGGTTTTTGGTCTGCCGTGCTAGAGAAGGATTCAGTCTGTGTAACCTCTAGAAGTAACATCCTGGCATTTCTTTCTTTGCTGTGTGCTTCAGTGGACATTGCTTCTTCCATTTGCCCTGCTGTTTCAGGCTTCTGGCCATTGTTTCCCCACTATTCCTTGGTTTCTTACTTGGATATGGTAGAAAGTATGAAATTATAGGAGTTATTGAGTAGCTTCTTAGCTACTCATCTCAAACTCTTGACTAGATTTGACATTTTGAAAGCATAGTTATTAACAGTGAAACTGGTTTTTAATCGATGAAATTAGGTCCTTTTACAATAAGATAAGATGTTTCCATGTAAAGAATTACTTTTAGTAGATGCCCGTTTTTGACGGAATTATTTGTGATTTATTATAGGCAAGATATGTTTAATGACATCTTATGATCATGGTCCACGGATAAAGAAATGCACCTATGTGTTAATCTTGACTTGATAAAAATGTATGCCCTCACAAAATTCAGTTTTATGGCTGGAAGGCACAGAACCTATGATCTGGTTCTCTGTTGTAATTATTGCCGTTGAGAATTGTACTTTAAACTTTCTTTGGCTTCCAGGTTCTCCCAGTGCCTCTCTAAATTTAATAGATATCTTCCTGTACCCTTCCTTGTTAATTGCAGTGTGAGCACTGATAACTAGGTGAATTTGTTACTTTTGGAGGCTTTAAGGCAGCAGTCCCTACCCTTTTTGGTACCAGAGACCCATTTCATGGAACACAGTTTTTCCATGGGTGAGGTGGGGGGGATGGTTTCAGGATGATTCAAGTGCATTTATTGTTCACTTTATTTCCATTATTGCATCAGCTCTACCTCAGGTCATCAGGCACTAGATCCCGGAGGTTGGGGACTCCTGCCCTAAGGGACTTACATAAAGCTCACAATGGCTTTCTAAAGTTAAAAAAAAAAATTAGATTTTATATATCTTTTCTGTATTTTTAGGATCATGTAGTTGACCCTTAACATACGTCATTCTTCATATTACTTTTACTAAAAAGAGTTTTAAGAATGGTTAAAGAAATCACTGGTGTAAGTAATTATTTTCTTAACCAAGATTCTGAATTTTCTAAGCATAAAAACACTGTAATATACATCTTTAAAAATACCAAGCAATGTATAAGCTCCCTAAAATAAACTCATTACTTAATAACTTGAAGAAGGTAAGTAGGCATCTAATACAACCTTCACTGAAAGGAGTTTATCATCAGTGATGTTATTTAAAAAAAAAAAAAACATACAAAACTGGCTAAACAGAAAATCTCTTTCTTTACCTTTTCTTGGAATTGTAACCGTCCAAATGTGAGGTAGTATAATGGAGAAAAACCACGTGGTGTGGCTTTCCGTTTGAAGCTGTAAGCTTGGAACGCCCTGCTGCTGCCATTCTAGTCAGATAGCTCTTGGGAACTGTCTAACGGCGGTCTCTGTGAGTTCAGTTTTCCTTCTCTGCTTCTAGACTGCATTTAGAGAAATACTTGCTTAAAATATTTATCCTCTAAATAGAAAAATAACTCTGGAACCGTTCAGAATCTCAACGGCACACGTAATTAATGGGAAACATTTCACAAAGCTGATGTAAGGATAATATACATTTTTAGGTCTCACTCTGAATGATGTTAGAGAAGAGCTTAGGTATAGACCTTTTATAACAATTCATCCCTAAATGACCACCTTTTAAAAGAGTCTTTTAAAAAGATTATAAACTTGTTTTGACTTTTAACAATAATATAGTTAATTACAATCACCTCACACTTAGCCAGTGTTTCTGTGTTGCAGTAGTTACTCTAGTTAGAATAAGTAAGTTTATATACTAAAGTCATATGTGTGAGCTTAAGGCTAATGTTAAGGGAAAACAACTTTTCCAGGAAAGGCACACAAGGAAGAAGTGATTTTTCTGTTACTGAAAGAGTATTCCGTAATACAGAGGAACATTACTGTAGGGATCAATCAGAAGTGTCTATGTGCACTGCATTTTAAAAATCTGTAATGTGGTTTCATTAAAGATACTGTAGGCTGGCCTTTTGAGAATCTCTGTATTAATAGGGCTATGGAAATTCTTAATCCTCTTTTTTGTCATCATTATGTTGAGAATATAAAAATGAATAGTTGAATGATTGAGGAATGTTCTTGAGAATATTATTTGGAGTAATTATTGGGGCAAAATCAGTGCCTTTTCTCTGCTGGAAACAGTGACTAAAAAGAAAGTGGGCAGGCTCCTGGTATTGTTATGAAGGTCGTGCTCCTGGGCTCTGTATAACTGCAGGGTATTTAAAGTTCCTGGTATCCTTGGAAACACAGACTGTTTGTGATACCAATTGGTGCTTGTGTTTCAATGACGTCACACAATTTACAGATCCACACAATGGATCTCTTGTTGGTGGCCCTACAGAGGAGTCTAGATGGTTTTGGAAAAGCACCTGAAGAGAGAGACAACGTTTTCTCTCAGGCTTTAATTCTAAGAACTGATGACAGCTTTACTATCCATCCCTTAATCTTTTGAGTTTGGATTCAACTTTTTCAAAAAAGAAAAGAATATCAGAAATATTTATTTAGAATATCTAAATAAATATTTAGAAATATTTAAATATTTATTTAGAATATTTAGAATATCAGATATTCTAAAAGAATTTAGAAATGCTAAATTTCTCTTTGTTTTACATTCTTGTGATCGCTTTGGAGAAGTACATACATGTTTTTGTACTAATTGAAACATGTAGAGAAATAGATGAGGATTAATTGCTCTTCTCAGGGTTAGCCATCAGCTGTGCAGTGGTAAGAGGCTTGTAGAGCTGAGTATTTGAACTAATTGGTCAGATTAAAACAGTGCCATTAAATTTTTTTTATCCCCTCTTTCTTTCTCTCTGTCTCTCTCTCTCTCTCAATCTGGGACCTAATTGGTAGATTGACTTAAGTGATGTGCATTAAATTGATCAAACCAGTCTTTTAAAAAAAAAAAAAAAAAAGGCTTGTTTCTTCTCTTAAATTCACTTCTGTTTGTAATTGTTTCTATGGCCAAACGGCTATAGGTTTATTGGCTCCTCCTTTGTAAAGTTTGCATCAAGAATGATGTGTAGATTCATGGCACAACAATCTACCTAAACGTGTACAACAATCTACCTAAACGTGTCGGATGATAACAGATGGAAGTTTCCTTTTGTTAGAGCAAACCTGTGTAGTTTGGTTTTTCCTCCAGAATATTTCCAAATATTTATTTGGATAAATTCCAAAAATTTATTTATATATATTCTATAAACTTGAAGATCATTCACAGTTTAAATTGTCTTCCCCCTCATTTTATTTCAATATTTTTAGCAACGGAGAAGGCAATGGCACCCCACTCCAGTACTCTTGCCTGGAAAATCCCATGGACTGAGGAGCCTGGTAGACTGCAGTTCATGGGATCGCTAAGACTCGGACACGACTGAGCGACTTCACTTTCACTTTTCACTTTCATGCATTGGAGAAGGAAATGGCAACCCACTCCAGTGTCTTCCCTGGAGAACCCCAGGGACGGGGGAGCCTGGTGGGCTGCCATCTATGGGGTCGCACAGAGTTGGACACAACTGAAGTGACTTAGCAGCGATAGTTTTGAATTGGATTATGAAACAAATCCATTGTTTCAGACATGTGATATAAACAGAAAAAAACAAGAGCTAACATTTACTGGAGTCTTAAAATACACCAGACACTGTCTACATGCTTAACATTTCTTACTTAATCCTTACCACATCTGTGAGAGGTTACCATATTATTCCCATTTTAAAAATGAGAAAACTGAGGGCCTGAGAGGTGAAGTACATTCACTAGAGTCTCACAGCTGGTAAGCCATGGGATTTCTTATCAGTCAGGCTTACTCAGAGTCTGTGCTCTTAACCACTCAACCTATATGCCTCTCAATAACAGTGATAGTGGTGGTGTTGTCTAGTCGCTGAGTCATGTTCGACTCTTTTGTGACTTCATGGAATGTAGCCCACCTGGCTCCTCTGTCTGTGGGATTTAATAAGAGCTAATAGTTATCGAGCCAGAATTTCTTCTTTGAACCAGAAATTGAGAAATTGTTCTCTGCTTATTCTAGTGTGCTAACTTAATCAAATAACCTGAGTTGGGAACATGAGTCTTGTCATGATGCTGAGCCTCACTGCCAAATTTCTGGCTTTGGTAGTCTCTTCTCTCAGACCTTTGTAAATAGTTCATATGTCCTGAAATCAGAGTTGAGTTTTAATAAGCAGCTACTATACAAGAATCCTAACCGAGGTCAGTATGTGCCAAGGCACAAATAGTATTACTTTCCTGTATATTGAACTACTGTATTCCTTACCTTCAGTTCAGTTCAGTCCAGTCACTCAGTCGTGTCTGACTCTTTGTGACCCCGTGAACTGCAGCACGCCAGGCCTCCCTGTCCGTTACCAACTTCCGGAGTTCACCCAAACCCACGTCCATTGAGTCGGTAATGCCATCCAACCATCTCATCCTCTGTCGTCCCCTTCTCCTCCTGCCCTCAATCTTTCCCAGCATCAGGGTCTTTTCAAATGAGTCAGCTCTTCGCATCAGGTGGCCAAAGTATTAGAGTTTCAGCTTCAAAATCAGTCCTACCAAAGAACACCCAGGACTGATCTCCTTTAGGATGGATTGGTTGGACCTCCTTGCAGTCCAAGGGACTCTGAAGAGTCTTCTCCAACACCACAGTTCAAAAGCATCATTTCTTCAGCGCTCAGCTTTCTTTATAGTCCAACTCTCACATCCATACATGACTACTGGAAAAGCCGTAGCTTTGACTAGTACCTTTGGTACTAGCCTTGACTAGTCCTTTGACTAGGACCTTTGTTGACAAAGTAATGTCTCTGCTTTTTAATATGCTGTCTAGGTTGGTCATAACTTTCCTTCCAAGGAGTAAGCGTCTTTTAATTTCATGGCTACAGTCACCATCTGCAGTGATTTTGGAGCCCCCAAAAATAAAGTCTGACCCTGTTGCCAGTGTTTCCCCATCTATTTCCCATGAAGTGATGGGACCAGATGCCATGATCTTAGTTTTCTGAATGTTGAGCTTTAAGCCAACTTTTTCACTCTCCTCTTTGACTTTCATCAAGAGGCTCGTTAGTTCTTCTTTACTTTCTGCCATAAGGGTGGTGTCATCTGCATATCTGAGGTTACTGATATTTCTCCTGGCAATCTTGATTCCAGCTTGTGCTTCTTCCAGCCCAGCATTTCTCATGATGTACTCTGCATAGAAGTTAAATAAGCAGGGTGACAATATACAGCCTTGACGTACTGCTTTTCCTATTTGGAACCAGTCTGTTCCATGTCCAGTTCTAACTGTTGCTTCCTGACCTGCATACAGGTTTCTCAAGAGGCAGGTCAAGTGGTCTGGTATTCCCATCTCTTACAGAATTTTCCACAATTTATTGTGACCACACAGTCAAAGGCTTTGGCGTAGTCAATATAGCAGAAATAGATGTTTTTCTGGAACTCTTGCTTTTTTGATGATCCAGCGGATGTTGGCAATTTGATCTCTGGTTCCTCTGCCTTTTCTAAAACAAGCTTGAACTTTATCCTTATCTTTGGGGGAAATTAAAACCTTAGAGAGTCATATGAAGAGTGTTAAGTTTCAACTCAATATTCTAAATGCTATATATTTATACAGACACCCCCCCACACACATATATATGCAAATACATTTAAAGCCTTATAGGCAGCATTTCATTTTTGATTCCTAGGGTCTTTAAGTAGACTTGAACTAGTTAAAAATAGGTGGTTCCCTAGTAACAGGTGGTTCTCTAACTATTAATAGAGACAGTTAAGCATCTGAGGACTCAAAGTTAGCATTTCTGTGCCACCCACACTCTGTACCATGATAGAGAAGTTAAATTATGGATATATTGATGTGTTTTGTTTCTTGTCCATCAGCTTGATATTGATCAACTTAAGTTTAGAACTTGTCTTCAATCATTTTTTACTTTGGCGCACCTAGCTACATATTTTTTAGTTGAACAAAATTACTTTAAAATTTAATCCTTTTTAAAATTAATTTTTTAGAGTTAAAATTTAATTTTAAATCAAAGTAGTAGATGGACATAGTTACAAGTGTGTCCTATAAGGACTGAACTCAAAAGAGCAAGTTAGCTTCTATGCCGATTACTGCAGCTAGTTTCTGTACCATGAAGGCTACGTGCAGCTCCTTTAGACTTTTTCTATTACTTGCCTTTAGATTTTATAATAATTCATGCATTCACACATACTCATATGAAAATATAAATAGTCTTAACATAGTTTCAAATACTGTTTGGAGCTATCTTCTACTATTAATCTATTTTTAAAAAATATTTCTACACACACACACAGCTAAATTTATATTTCATATGAGTTAGATTTGTTTAAAATGGGACCATATAGTAATTTCCTCCACCTTTTTAATGGCCAAGTGATTAACAATAATACTAACAAACTTTCATTGTGTGCTTAGTAGGGGTGAGGCACTTTGTGAAGCCCTTGATGTGTGTTACCTCATGTGAACCTCACAAAAATCTCTAAGGGATTAGTTCTGTCATCCTTACTTTAAAGATGAAGAAATTGAGGTTTACTTAGGTTGAGGTTGAGTAATTTGTCTAAGGTCACACCACTTACAAACAGAAGAACCGGAACTTTTTAAAGATAATTTTTATTGGAATATAATGTACACAGAAATGCACAATCCTATAGCTTAATGTATCATTTGATGAATTTGCATAAAGACTACATACCTGAGTAACTGCTGAAGAAACAGAACATTGTTAGTGTTCCGGGAGTTCACATCTGTCCTTTTTCAGTTACTGTATATCCAAAGAGTAACTGGGATGCTGACTTTAATATTGTAGGTGAACTTTACATTTCTGAACTTTCTATCAGCTGTTATACATCTTTTATGTCTGAATTTTCTTGCTCAGTATTTGTAAGCTTTATATATGGTGTTACATGTAGTTGTTCTTTCTCATTGGTATGTAATATTCCATTTAAAAATTATCACAATTTATCCATTCTATTTGAGGACATTTTGGCTTCTTTCTAGTTTTTACTTTTACAAATACTGCTGTCATGTGCGTTCTTACACATGTCTTTGGTGAATATGTGTCCACATGTCTGTTGGGTATATATCTGGGAATAGGATTTCTAGATGTTTTTCAATGTTCTGTTTTAGTAAATATTGTCAGTTTTCCAAAGTGGTTGTACCAATTCACACTCCCTCCTGTGGTTACTTTATATCCTACCAACAGTTATATTTTCATTATAGCTATTCTGGTGGGTATATAGTAGTATCTCACTGTGGCTTTAATTTGTACTCCCCTGATGATTAAAGCTGGATCACTTTCTACATGTTAAGCGGACATTTTGGTGCCTTTCTTTATGAAGTTGTAGCCATGTCTTTTGCCCATTTTCACTTGGGTTGTCTGCTTGTTTCTTAACAAAATCTATTGGCTTTCCTTACCTCTGTCCCTTTTACCTGAAGCATAAACTTCTGACTCTTCTAGCTTTTTATTCTGGCATTCAGTGGTGGTGGTTTAGTCACTAAGCCGTGTCCGAATCTTGAGACCCCGTGGACTGTAGCCTGCCAGGCTTCTCTGTCCATAGGATTCTCCAAGCAAGAATACTGGAGTGGGTTACCATTTCCTTCTCCAATTCTGGCATTTACATCTCATTATTTCTAAGCATTATGTATAATACTGTTTCTTTATTCATTAGTTTTAGAGCTTTTTGTTGATTTTCTGTAATGGTAGATGAGGATTTAGCTGCCATATACAATCATCCCAGCTTCCTTATCATACTTCAGTTCAATTCAGTCACTCAATTGTGTCCGCCTCTTTGCGACCCCGTGAACCACAGCACGCTAGGCCTCCCTGTTCATCACCAATTCCCGGAGTTTACCCACACTCATGTCCATTGAGTCAGTGATGCCATCCAACCATCTCATCCTCTGTCATCCCCTTCTCCTCCTGCCCTCAATCTTTCCCAGCATCAGGGTCTTTTCAAATGAGTCAGCTCTCAACATCAGGTGGCCAAAGTATTGGAGTTTCAGCTTCAACATCAGTCCTTCCAATGAACACCCAGGACTGATCACTCTTAGGATGGACTGGTTGGATCTTCTTGCAGTTCAAGGGACTTTCAAGAGTCTTCTCCAACACCACAGTTCAAAAGCATCAATTCTTCAGCACTCAGCTTTCTTTATAGTCCAACTCTCACATCCATGACTACTGGAAAAACCATAGACTTGACTAGAACGGCCTTTGTTGACAAAGTAATGTCTCTGCTTTTTAATATGCTGTCTACGTTGGTCATAGCTTTCCTTCTAATGAGTAAGCATCTTTTAATTTCATGGCTGCAGTCACCATCTGCAGTGATTTTGGAGCCCCAAAAAATAAAGTCAGCCACTGATTCCACTGTTTCCCTATCTTTTTGCCATCATACTTACATATATTTTAAAACCACTATTCAATATTCCTTTTTCTTTTCCATCTCTTTGTCTTTTTGTTCTACTTTCTGGGATTATTTTCTGAACTTTATCTTCCATTTGTATTTATTGAGTTTTGTTTTACATTTTTTCCTATGATTTTTTTTAATATATAAAAGCTGTTTTAGTTCTATGAATGTTGCTTTTTATGAAAATTACCCTGTTTTGTCTCATGGATGCCATTTTCTTCTCATATCTCTTTAAGGTAATGATGGCTGTTTGTTTTTTTCCTCCTACATCACTTATGTCTACTTCAAGTTGTCTATTTTTCTGTTTTGATCTCTATTTTCTCATGTCAGCAGCTTTCCTCTGATCTCTGGTAATTCTTGTTTGTCTGCTCCAGATTAAGAATGGGATTTGAGGAAATTGCCTGGAAGATCTGAGTATGAGGTTGGGCCTTGTCCACTGAGGGCTTTACTGTAAGGTGATCTGGGTGGGCTGTTGGTTGGGAGAGCTCCTTTGGTTAGTATCTCTGATTCTTTGCTCTTGAGCTGATCTGATTCCCAAAGAGTGCTTTTGTAATTGTCTGCCTGGTAAGTAAAAGTCTTGTCTGCCAGTTATGAGAGACAAATGGACCAGGTGAAAAGAACTTTGAAGGAAGCATTTCATAGCATTCCTTGTACGTTTTCAGGATGCCTTTCTCACCTGTGACTCATCCTTTAGTCTACTCTTTATTTTACCCTTCCAGGCAAAGGGAATGTGGGGATAGTTACTGATAAAATATTCAGAGAAATAATCTTAGGACTCTGATTTTTTTTTTAATTGAAGTAATTTACAATGTTGTGCTAGTTTCAGGTATATAGCAAAGTGATTGTAAATATATATATATATCAGTTCAGTTCAGTTCAGTCGCTCAGTCGTGTCCAACTCTTTGCAACCCCATGAATAGCAGCACGCCAGGCCTCCCTGTCCATCACAAAGTCCCGGAGTTCACTCAGACTCACGTCCATCGAGTCAGTGATGCCATCTAGCCATCTCATCCTCTGTCGTCCCCTTCTCTTCCTGCCCCCAATCCCTCCCAGCATCAGAGTCTTTTCCAATGAGTCAACTCTTTGCATGAGGTGGCCAAAGTACTGGAGTTTCAGCTTTAGCATCATTCCTTCCAAAGAACACCCAGGACTGATCTCCTTTAGAATGGAGTGGTTGGATCTCCTTGCAGTCCAAGGGACTCTTAAGAGTCTTCTCCAACACCACAGTTCAAAAGCATCAATTCTTCAGCACTCAGCTTTCTTCACAGTCCAACTCTCACATCCATACATGACTACTGGAAAAACCATAGCCTTGACTAGATGGACCTTT
>NW_011494861.1:19885120-19885451 GCF_000754665.1 Bison bison bison
CACATCCATACATGACTACTGGAAAAACCATAGCCTTGACTAGATGGACCTTTGTTGGCAAAGTGATGTCTCTGCTTTTGAATGTGCTATCTAGGTTGGTCATAGCTTTCCTTCCAAGGAGTAAACGTCTTTTAATTTCATGGCTGCACTCGCCATCTGCAGTGATTTTGAAGCCCCAAAAAATAAAGCCAGCCACTGTTTCCACTGTTTCCCCATTTATTTGCCATGAAGTGATGGGGCCAGATGCCATGATCTTCGTTTTCTGAATGTTGAGCTTTAAGCCAACTTTTTCACTCTCCTCTTTGACTTTCATCAAGAGGCTTTTTAGTTC
>NW_011494861.1:19885551-19909986 GCF_000754665.1 Bison bison bison
ATCTGCATATCTGAGGTTATTGATATTTCTCCCGGCAGTCTTGATTCCAGCTTGTGCTTCTTCCAGCCCAGCATTTCTCATGATGTACTCTGCATAGAAGTTAAATAAGCAGGGTGACAATATACGTCACATATGTAATATATATTCTCTTCCAGATTCTTTTACTATATAGGTTATTAGGAAATATTGAGCATAGTTCCCTGTGCTAAGCAGTAGGTCCTTGTTGTTTATCTCATTTCTGTATAGGCATGTGTATATGTTACTCCCAGTTTCCCAATTTATCCTGTCCCCCACCCCCATCTTTCTCCTTTGGTAGCCATAAGTTTGCTTTCTGTGTTTATGGGGTCTCTGATTCTTGAATCAATTTTATCTAGTTCTTATTTTAGACCATCGCTTCTCCCCATTGAGAGGTACCTAGTGCTGGCCTATCCCTGAACTTTTTGAGGATTCTCTGCTATAAATTGGGTAGTTTCTTACCTTTTCTCAGCCTTATCTCAGGATTCAGTTTTCTCAGGCCTGATTAAGGCAGTTACTATTTGAATATATTCTTTATAGCTTCTAAAATTTCACTTTTTTCTTCTCTGTTTTCTCTATCATTGTGGATTATTATTGCTGTCTCTATATATAAATATGAATTTATCTTTACTGTAGTTTTGTGGGGTTTTGAGAAGGACTGAAATTGTATGTGTTCAATCTGCCATTTTATCCCAGTATCTTCTATATATTTCTTGAAATGAAATTTGCATAAGGCCCTTGTGGACCTTTTGAAGAAACTCCAGGTTCTTCTCTTGACCAAAGTTAGAAGTTTTGGACTTAGACAGGCAAATCAAGCTTTTGACTGATTTTTTTTTTTTTTTACTGGTTGTAACCTAAACTAAATCTATCAGCTTCTCCCTCAAACCTTATCTTTCAGAATTCTTCATCTAAGTAAATGAAATCCCCGTTCACCTCTTCACACAAATGTGAGTCAGTGGTGTCACTTACCTATTACAACCTTCCAGGGGCTTCCTTTCCTTCCTCAGATCAAGATCAACGTCCTTAACTTGGTGTATAGGTCTCTGAGTGATCTTGAAGTGAAGTGAAGTTAAAGTCGCTGAGTCATGTCTGACTCTTTGTGACCCTATGGACTGTGCCGTCCATCGAATTTTCCAGGCCAGAATACTGGAGTGGGTAGTTGTTCCCTTCTCCAGGGGATCTTCCCAACCCAGGAATCGAACCCAGGTCTCCCAGATTGAAGGAGGATTCTTTACCAGCTGAGCCACAAGGGAAGCCTAAGAGTACTGGAGTGGGTAGCAGCTTGTCCCTTCTCCAGCGGCTCTTCCTGACTCAGGAATTGAACCAGGGTGTCCTGCATTGCAGATAGATTCTTTACCAGCTGAGCTGCTATATCAGCAACCCCCTAATTCTGTACTTACCTCCTTGCTTCCCATGCATCTGCCTTAGGGTCCTCTTTTTCAGATTGTTGAAGGAGCAGAGCCACTTTATTCCTCAAGGGTTTTGGGACCTATGATTTCATTTGCCTGAAATGCTAATACTTAGACTCCCTTCCATACTGACATACCACTAACCATGCTCTCAGCTGCTGTAATGCCCCAGACTAAGTCCATAGCTCTCATTCTGTACTCTCACAGCACCCTATACTGCTTTTTGAAGTAGTGTTTATCATAATTGTTAACCACATGCTGATTGTACAGTGTTTGTCCCCTCAACTAAATTTAAATTCCCTGAGTTCAGTGGCTTGGTCTGTCCTGTGCACTGTGAGATCTGTAGTGTAGAGTGTAGTGCTTTACACACAGTACATAAATGCTCACTGAATTACAACCAAAGCCAAATGAAACAAGGACAGGAGAAGCTCTAGGATGTGCTAGAAAAAACTCCTGGTTTATAAGTCAGACTAAATTCTGAGACAACTGTGCTAAATGTCTCTTTGAATAAGTAATTTTATATCTCTGAGCCTCATTTTATTAATCTATGAATTTAAGAGGTATTTTTACTGACCTTTAAGATATCTTTCAACTCTGATTTGTTTCCCAAAGGATATCCCTCTTCCTCTTCTATGCATTTCTTATCCTGTTGACCTTTATTTTTTTAATTTCTTCTCCCACTTGATTTTCATCATTATTTGCTTCCCTATATTCATTTTTTTCTCTTTACTATCTATAATGTGAATGTATCCCTCGATATCTTGAACTCTCACCATTTGAATATTTGCTGCAATCTCTTGGAAATTTTTAACCTAAAATTGACTATTCACATTGAAATATCATTGAAAGAAACTTATGTGTGTGTTCTGGCCAAAAACATTAAGTTGCACATTAATCTGAGTGAGGGAATATGGAGTAAACTATTGTCTTTGAATCAGTTGTTTTCACAACAGGATTGTGTTTCATGATGATGTTATTTAAGGGTTTCCTTTTATCTAAAATTCTTTAAGATAATGGAAAAGCCTGTGAAAAGTAGGTGAGTCTAGAAAAGCTCTTATGTTGGGAGAAAAGATGGAAATGATAAAGGCTGAGAGGCACAAAACAAGAAGTTAAAAAATATAAATTTGACTGTACACATGTTCTGATGTACTATATAGTTATTTTTACCTATTTGCGAGAAAAAGTAAAATGAAAATGATATTAGTTTTTGTAATCTCATAGTTAATATTTGCATTCAGATAATTGTTTTTTCTTTTTACTTTTGCAAACAAATAATTGTTTTTTTACCTTACAGAGCACATTTGCAGTAAAAAAAGAAAGTGTAACTTTTATCCAATACCGAATATATGCAGAAACATATTCATTCACTAATAGCTTAATTAAATATTAAGTGATTTTGTATGTTTATTTTTAATTTAGAAATTAGAACGTTTTTAGAAATTTTTTGTGGGTTGCATGTGCAGGTTAAAGAATGCTTAATATCTGGGGAAATTAATTGGTATTTTTAGATGGGCTTGAATTGAATTATTCAGTTTCTACTTAGGATATATTCTCCAGTATGTGAAAATTTGCCATCCAGCACACTTTGAGAAACAGATTAGATTTAGATAAGAGGAATGTGTGTTCTACTTCTGTTGATTGTATTGAAGAAAAAGTGCTAAATGCTTCATTCTACTGCTTATATTCTATTGTAGTTGTTGGCTACCTCTTACTCATTTTCGGTCATTGGTTTTTTGATGAAAAGAAAGGTTTTTTGCTTCTCACATAAGTCAGCAGAGTTGTGTCAGGACCTCGCTGACTGAATCAGGTTGTTGATTTAGCTGTGAGTAACTGATGGGATCCCTTAGAGAGACCTATGATATCTCCTTGATAGTTTTCACTGTAAGCTCAGTGGTTTGTGGTTCAAACAGGTCACAATTCAGGAAAGATGCGTATTTAGATCCGTGTTCTACTCCATTTGATACTGTGGAGAGAGGTAGAGCTAGTAACATTTTTATAATGCTGCCAAAGTCTTGACAAGTTTTATTTTTTAATTCAGTCTGTCTTCTTCTGCTCCCCTAGAGAGTGAGATAATGACACAGTATTGGCTGTATGCTGCTGCTGCTGCTAAGTCACTTCAGTCCTGTCCAACTCTGTACGACCCCATAGACGGCAGCCCACTAGGCTCCCCCGTCCCTGGGATGCTCCAGGCTGTATAACCAGTTGTGAAAAACCCAGAAACTGATCTCTCAATAGTGGTAAACTATTTACTCTTTTTGTTTCCTTTCTCCTCTAAGAATCACATTCTTTTAAAGGCTCTAATTCTTTCCCCACAGCAGCTGCCCCTAAAGGAAAGCGATGAGATTCAATTCAAAAACAGGCAGGCATGGGGATAGATTAATATAGGAAGAGGTACAAAATATAGCAAGAAGGATGAGTAGTACATAGTGTTTGAGATTAATTCTTAGTCTAGTTCATTTTTCTACCAGTAACAGGAACATGAGGTATAAAAAAGATCTTGAATTTTAATCATTTCTACAACAACATGGTTATGTTTTAAGAGCCAGGCTACTGTTTTCTTACACTTCTCTTAAATTTGCACAGTGCTTGACTGTTTAAGAAGAGTTGAATATAGACCTTTTTTTTTTTTTCCTTCTAAGGATGAGTATACAAATGAATTATTTTGAGTATTTTCTGAAAACCATGGATGTGAGTGGTCTATTGGGATTGAAGAACAAGCCGTGATTGACAATCATTTGTCACCTTATCGTGGCATCATTTATAACATTCCATTTGGTTACCCAGGCTGTACAGTTCATGTTCCTTTAGCAGTGCTTGGTCCAATATGGCAGTTGTGGGACTTCGTTCTTCTAATGCATATGTAAAAAGTGAAGGAAAATGAAACGATCTGCTCTGCCTACTGCTTCATGGCGTGTGTGATCAGGTGCAATGCAAACTGTGTACTAATAATGTGGAAGGGAGAAGCAAGGTGGACCCATCATAGGAAGTGTTTCCCAAACTAAAATTAGTTCTTCTACAAAGAAAAGTGTTGCCTTGATCAAGAAAGTTGTCAGTCACGCCTTCAGGGAACTTATTATCAAATAACTGTGATGGAGCAGAGTTAGACTCACCCCCTGCTTAGGCCCTGATGCTGCTGAGACTGAGGAGACAGCAAAGAGCCTGTTCGCAAACTGTGTTGTTGTTTCATCACTCAGTTGAGTCTGACTCTCTTGTAACCCCATGGACTGTAGCCCACCAGGCTTCTCTGTCTGTGGGATTTCCCAGTCAAGAATACTGGAGTGGGTTGCCATTTCCTTCTCCGGGGGATCTTCCTCACTCAGGTATCGAATTCGGGTCTCCTGCATTCACTGCCGGATTCTTTACCACTCAGCCACCAGGGAAGCCCTTGAAACCCAAAGGAAATAATCCACCAGAATCCTTTATTATCTCTTACTTGTCCTCTCTTTTTAAAAAGGTGACAGTGAGCATAGGGGATTTCCTGACTAGACACGAGTGATCAAGTAGCATGAAAATTAAGCCTTCCTCATTGAGAAGGAAAATAAAATAGTTAGCTTAGGTTAAAAGGCAATGTAAATTCATTTCAACAAATAGTTATGACCTTATAGGGAAATTATGGTAAGACTTGTATTTTCATAAAGGTAAACATTTATGGCCTAATTTTTTATTTTAAACATATTTTATCAAAAGTGTGTTTATTATTCACTAAGGTGAGTGTGACCATACTTAAATCTACTGGGGCCATTGATCCATATGCACTGTAATGCAACTTGCCAGCTTAAAGATTCATAGGATGTCAGGACAAAGCAGAATTCACAGACAGTCATTTTAGTGTTTGGACGGTTATCAATCTAAGAACACTTTTGTTTGTTTCTTCTGGAAACAGGATATTTTCTGACATTTTGACAGAATATGGAGGGTGGAAAGGTAACAGGGGGATAAAATAAAATTAGGTTTCATTTTAATGGCTTGTTAGAGTTTGTGTTTCCTGTCCATCCTTTAAGAGTGAAGCAGAGTCACAAAGTGTATTGATGGCGGTAATGGATGGCAGCTTCACTAGGTCTCCAGCAGACAGCATTAACACATTCGTAAAATAATTTGGTCATTTAGCTCTAATATCTAGTGGGCGGCTACTGAGCAGCTGCTATGGTTAGTGGCATTATTAAAAATTATCTCCACATGACAGCTGTAACATTTTTTCTGTTGTAGCAGAAACTGCCTGTAGAAGATAGCCAAGCACACACCACATTTTTAAAAGTTTTATGGCAGGGCAAGGGTTTTATTATTTATCAGAAAAATAAAGAACTGCTTTTAAAAAATACAGCATGTTCAGTTCAGTTCAGTTGCTCAGTCATGTCCAACTCTTTGCGACCCCATGAACCCCAGCACACCAGTCCGCCCTGTCCATCACCAATTCCCAGAGTTTACCCAAATTCATGTCCATTGAGTCAGTGATGCCATCCAACCATCTCATCCTCTATCGTCCCCTTCTCCTCCCACCTACAATCTTTCCCAGAATCAGGGTCTTTTCAAAAGAGTCAGATCTTCACGTCAGGTGGCCGAAGTATTGGAGTTTCAGCTTCAGCATCAGTCCTTCCAATGAACACCCAGGCCTGATCTCCTTTAGGATGGACTGACTGGATCTCCTTGCAGTCCACGGGACTCTCAAGAGTCTTCTCCAACACCACAGTTCAAAAGCATCAATTCTTCGGCGCTCAGCTTTCTTCACAGTCCAACTCTCACATCCATACATGACCACTGGAAAAGCCATAGCCTTGACCACCACTGCTGCTGCTGCTGCTAAGTCACTTCAGTCATGTCCGACTCTGTGCGACCCCACAGATAGCAGCCCACCAGGCTCCCCCGTCCCTGGGATTCTCCAGGCAAGAATACTAGAGTGGGTTGCCATTTCCTTCTCCAATGCATGAAAGTTAAAAGTGAAAGTGAAGTCGCCCAGTAGTGCCCGACTCTTCGTGACCCCATGGACTGCAGCCCATCAGGCTCCTCCATCCATGGGATTTTCCAGGCAAGAGTACTGGAGTGGGTGCCATTGCTTTCCCTAGACGGACCTTTGTTGACAAAGTAATGTCTCTGCTTTTTAACATGCTATCTAGGTTTATCATAACTTTCCTTCCAAGGAGTAGGCATCTCTTAATTTCATGGCTGCAATCACCATCTGCAGTGATTTTGGAGCCCAAAAAAATAAAGTCTGCCACTGTTGCCACTGTTTCGCCATCTATTTGCCATGAAGTGATGGGACCGGATGCCATGATCTTAGTTTTCTGAATGTTGAGCTTTAAGCCAACTTTTTCACTCTCCACTTTCACTTTCATCAAGAGGTTCTTTGGTTCTTCGCTTTCTGCTGTAAGGGTGATGTCATCTGCATATCTGAGGTTATTGATATTTCTCCCGGCAATCTTGATTCCAGCTTGTGCTTCCTCCAGCCCAGCGTTTCTCATGATGTATTCTGCATGTAAGTTAAATAAGCAGGGTGACAATATACAACCTTGACCTACTCCTTTTCCTGTTTGGAACCAGTCTGTTGTTCCATGTCCAGTTCTAACTGTTGCTTCCTGACCAGCATACAGGTTTCTTAAGAGGCAGTTCAGGTGGTCTGGTATTCCCATCTCTTTCAGAATTTTCCAGAGTTTATTGTGATCCACACAGTCAAAGACTGGCATAGTCAATAAAGCAGAAATAGATGTTTTTCTGGAACTCTCTCGCTTTTTCAATGATCCAGCGGATGCTGGCAATTTGATCTCTGGTTCCTCTGCCTTTTCTAAAACCAGCTTGAACATCTGGAAGTTCACTGTTCATGTATTGCTGAAGCCTGGCTTGGAGAATTTTGAGCATTACTTTACTAGCGTGTGAGATGAGTGCAATTGTGTGCTAGTTTGAGCATTCTTTGGCATTGCCTTTCTTTGGGATTGGAATGAAAATTGACCTTTTCCAGCATGTTAGTTGACCTATTAATATAAATGATATTTAAACTTGAACTTCTAATAAAACTGTTCCGGACACTTTGGTGAAGAGAAAAATAACCCTTTGTCATTTTAGGGAAATTGACATGTTCTTAGCTAGTTTAAGCAAATAGCTCTGTTTTAAAGTTATTTAGATTTTTTTTGCTTCTGTAAGAAAGTGGTCACTCCAATTCTGAGACTTATAAAGTAATGCTTGTACTCTGACTTTGACTTCTCACCAAATTCAGAAGCAAAATAAATGTGATAATTGAAAATTTGAATATTGGGAAAGATTTGTCTTTTCTAAGCCAGGTTGTCTCTGACATAGGAATAAACACATATGTGAGAATACTAATCTTACTACAGCAGTTCAGACCTGTGCAGTTTACAGCTGCTTGTTAGAAATGTGTTTTTCTTTTAATGTATTTTAATTGTCCTTCTTATAGGTAGATTTCCCAAAACTATGTGTTTTGTTTTTTTTTAATGGTTGGTACTAAGAATTAATGAAAAACTATTGAGAGTGAATGAAACATTAGGGTTGTTTTAATTGGAAGTTTCTCCTTATAGAATCCTCTGTAAAGTTTGTTTTGGATGGCCAAAACTTTAAATAGTTTTAAAGTTTTACAAGTTGCATTTAATTTAGAATATTAGAATTTTAGAAAACATTGTAGTTAGTAAATGGATATAAGTTAGAAACAACTCAGATGAACTTCTGAGGAGCTGTGATAGACAAAAATAAAATTTCTCAAGCAGTTTTTTATTTTACACTCTCCATATTTGGATTATAGACTTGTTCTTTTCCATTCTCCTCTATGCCTCTTTCTGTTTCCTATCAGATCCCTTCATGTACTCTCCTACTCTTAAGTCTTTCTGAGATGCTCCCAAAGTCTGGAAGAGACAAAATGCTTACTCTCTAAGAGGAAAATCATTTTGTGGATATTTATAGATAAGCCTAATGGAATTTCCAGCTCTATCATATCATTTTGGTTCCTCTTTTTCATCAGTTGATGCGATAGACTATTTTGCTTCCTTCTCTCATATGAGGAGAAGTTACAAGGAAGGATTACACATACGAGAAGTTTTTTAGTTGTTGTTGTTTCTTTGTCAAGTAGTTACTAAATTTATATTAGCATTTGAAGAGGCCCAGAGTTTGACTTCTAGGTTTATAGGTAGACAAAATATAATGGTATTTTCAATGCTGTTTTGAAATGATGTGGATATAATGGATTGCAGTGAATCCTTCAAATTAAATTCAAGTTTAAAAGCTTCCCTTTTGGATTTTCTGTATGCCTTTTCTTGAAAAATCTTTGTCTTAAACTTTCCTGCTGAAACAAAAGCAGAATTACGGTTATATAACCTGTCTTATGAGTATTTATAAATCTGTATTTGTATTAATTGCTATTTATTCTCTCAGCTCTTTTGTGCTATACTTTCCCCACAAACAGCTAGAGAGTTACCAGCATTGTTGATTTCTGTTTCAAAATTTGACTCACATAGTTCCTTTCTTTCTTTTTCCACTGTCACCAGTCTATGACCCTAATCATCCCACACCCCGGCCATTACACTAATCTCTCACTCATTGTATAAGAACTCTGGTCTTTTCCCCACTTCATCTTACAAACTATTACCAAATTTTCTTAGAATCTTTCATTGCCTTCCTATTATGTAAGCGGTGGTTTTTAAAATATGGTCTGTGGAACCCTAGAACCTGAGGGTGCCCTTGATCTGCGAGGTTAAGATTATTTTTGTTTATTTGTTTGTTTTTACTGTGTTGACATTTACTCTGATACAAAAGGAGTTATAAGCAAAACTGTTGATGCAGTTGCAGGAATCAAAGCTGTGGGACCACGCTCTGCCAGGAGTCATGCAATCTTCTCTGCACACATAGTAGGGGGGGAAAAAGCCAGTTTTCCTTAAGGATATCCTTGAGAACTCAGTGAAAATCTTTAATTTTATTATATATTAAACCTTTGGAGTTTATGTCTTTTTAACATTCTGTATGATGAGAGGGGAAGTACACTTAAGTTGCGTTCTGAAGTATGACAGTTATCACCGGGGAAAGCATTAGTGGAAAGTGATCTGGGAGCTAGACTTATCATTTGTTTTTCATGAACACCACTTTTACTTGAAAGAACAACTGAAAGACATGACCTGCGCTTACCTGAAAATGCTATTAAAATATTTTTTCCCTTTTCCAACTGTTTATCTGTGTGTTTAGATTTTCACTTAAACCAAAACAACATAAAGCATAAGATTAAATATCACAACAAATATAAGAACCCAGATGTCTTCTATATTCAGATTTGAAAGAGATTTGCAAAACTTCAAATATTGTCACTCCTCTCACTATTTTGTTTTGTTTTGGGAAATAGTTGCATTTCATCAAAAATGTGTTATTTATGCTAACCCGCAATAGGTTTGTTCTTGTTGTTAAATGAATAAATATTTTAAAAATTTCTTAGTTTTAATTTCTCGTGTGGTAAATATTGATAAATATAGCCCACATAAACAAACAAAAAAACTCTTTGAAGTCCTCAGTTTACAAAGTGTAAAGGAATCATGAGATCAAAGATTTTGGAAATTATTAGTCTACATGATAATATCCAGTCTCAAAGAAGTACTTTCCAATGGGGTTCATTGTGTAACTGCTGATTCTTGTTAATGTTTCTAAAATTATTCAACTTTTGTAATAAGGGTAATGTCCAGTATCATTGGTATCCTTACAGGAATCAGACAGCAGCAATCGAAAATTTCCTTCCAGTTTTGCTGTTAAGATTCTTATTTGTAATTCTAAAGTTGTTACCCTATTCAGTAGTGAATTTTAGATACTAAATGCAATTGAAAGTCAGAAATTAGAAGTATGTCAAGAGAGCCAGAGAAAAAGAGGGTGGGAGTGAGGGAAAGTGGGCGGGAGGGATTGATAGACTTGGTAAAGTGAAATTAGGCAACAATGTGAGTTTGTCCTGAGTTTAATACAGCCTCAGTAAACAGGCCTTACAAGTGTACTATTAAACCTTCATTTAGCTATGGAAATGAGGACACAGTAGAATGAATAAATTAAATTCATAGGTTTTCAGAAATATCTTATTTAGATTGTTACTTAAAATGCCCTTTAAACCTTAACCCAGAAATGCCAAAAAGAACAAACAATCCCACTTATTCTGACTTCTTGTTTTCTTCCTTTTAATGCAGTCTTATAAAGTGATCAAAATGTGGGCCATAGATAGTAGGAAAAAATGTGAAACTACAAAATTTATGACGTGGCTAATCAACCTCATAATTTAGACAGACAGAAAAACTAAAATGTGGAAGTACTGCTTTCTATTTCATTCTACCTTTAACACTGGAGAGGAGTAGTTCAGGGTCCCCAGCATGCTTCATGAGACATTGTCTTGTTTCACAATAGCGTGAAGGAACTAGGAGCGAAGCTCACATTGGAGAAGGGGAGGACTTTAAGGGGGACTGTAAGATGATTACTCAGGTTGACACAGGCAAGATAATTCAGGTTTTCTTAAATTCAGTGCTGGTGGCAGATTGATATTTTGTCAGGAACCCTGGGTTTCCTGCTATAAAAGTTTTCCGTATTCTAGTTTTTACGGACAGAGCCTATCAACATTTTCTTGCTCAGTGTGGATCATAAGATTCAGATTAAATTGCAGGGGGCAGTTTAGGTCATCCATGGCCAACTTACATAAGAAGGTTAGTCATTTGAGTGAAAACTTGTCTAGGCCACAAAACCACCACATTTCTACATAAAGTAGGTGCATCCCTCTCTGTTTAAGTGATCTTGGTATTTGACTCTAAAAATAGGTCTGCATTGTGGTAAAAATGTAACCCATTTGTTTATCCAAATCGTGTGAAGAAAATCAGCTTTGACATGGCTTTTAAGTTTGGGCAAGAATCTTTTATCTGCCAAGAATTACTGAATTAATTCCTTTAAAGCTTTTTGTGATAATTTTAGGAAAATTTGAAGTATAAACAAAACTTTAAATGCTTGAAATGAAAGAGTTGAAGGTAGGAGAGACTTGGTGTGGAATGGAGAAGCTACCTGTGCAGCAGGTACTGGTGTGCGAAGTTCACAGGAGATAGAAGCAGAAAAACAAGGGGAAGAGGAAAGACAGTGAACTTCTAAAAATTAGTAAGCATGTCAAGCCAAGCCCTGGTAACATTATTGGTTCTTGAATCTTGAGTTATTTTGGAGGGTAGTTGATGAGCTCCCCAAACATGCCAAGCGACAAGTTTAGATAGACTTTTAGAGAGCAATGAAGTTAGCCAGAAGGAGCACTGATGACAATGTTGGACACATGTGGGGATGTAAGAAGAGAGGCATACATACACCTAATGCCCTGAATACTGACCTGTTTACTGTCTACAGATCGTCACCTATAGGTATGCATATTTGAGTAATTATAGCGTAAAACATGGAGAAGGCAATGGCACCCCACTCCAGTACTCTTGCCTGGAAAATCCCATGGATGGAGGAGCCTGGTAGGCTGCAGTCCATGGGGTCGCTATGAGTCAGACACAACTGAGCAACTTCACTTTCACTTTTCATTTTCATGCATTGGAGAAGGAAATGGCAACCCACTCCAGTGTTCTTGCCTGGAGAATCCCAGGGACGGGGGAGCCTGGTGGGCTGCCGTCTGTGGGGTCACACAGAGTCGGACACAACTGAAGCAACTTAGCAGCGTAAAACATATAGGAAATCATTTGAATTTCCTTGAAGTCGGTCAGTACCAGGAATACCTATCATCCTGTGGTAAAAAGACTAAAAGTCTTTGGAAAGTAATAGTAATTAAGACTCTCACCTAATAGATAAAATGCACTTATTTATTATTGATATTTACAACTCCCCTGCACTCATGGGCATTTGTTTTTTAATTTCTTCAGTTTGAAGTGCTCCTCTAGTGTAATAACTAAATAGTAATAAGTAATGTATTTTAATGTTTAATGTTTCCTACACTGTATTTCTGAGAGGAATTAGTCCTTCGTGGCTAAAGAACTTTTGATATATCTTGAAACATCATAAAAGCCTTACTCAATGGATCTAATATGCACTTATAGTTAAGATATGTTTCAAGTTTTTCAATAGCCCAAATGAGCAAACACTTCATATTAAAAAAATTTTGAAGTGATTTTTTTGGATCTCACCCCTAAAGCAAAGGCAAAAACAAAAATAAACAAACAGGACTATATCAAAATGAAAAGTTTCTGCACAGCAAAGGAAACTGTCAATAAGATGAAATGGCAACCTACTGAACTGGAGAAAATATTTATAAATCATATATCTGATGAATTAATATCCAAAATATATGAAGAACTCATACAACTGAGTAAAAAACAAAAAATACCCACAGCAGTTTGACTGAAAAATGGGCAGAGGATCTGAATAGAAATTTTCCAAAGAAACATATAGATGGACAACACATATGTAATGTATTCAGCTTCCCTGATCATCAGAAAAATGCAAATCAAAATCAACAGTGAGATATCCGTCACACCAATGATAATGGGTATTTTCTAAAAGACAAGAAATAACAAATGATGACAAAGATGTAGAGAAAACAGAACCCTTCTGCCTTGTTGGTAGGAATGTAAACTGGTGCAGCCACTATGGAAAACAGATTAGAAGTTCCTAAAAAAATTAAAAATAGAACTACCATGCTGCTGCTGCTGCTGCTAAGTCGCTTCAGTCGTGTCTGACCCTGTGCGACCCCATAGACAGCAGCCCACCAGGCTCCCCCGTCCCTGGGATTCTCCATGCAAGAATACTGGAGTGGGTTGCCATTTCTGTCTCCAGTGCATGAGAGTGAAAAGTGAAAGTGAAGTTGCTCAGTCATGTCCGACTCTTCGCAACCACATGGACTGCAGCCTACGAGGCTCCTCTGTCCGTGGAATTTCCCAGACGAGTACTGGAGTGGGTTGCCATTTCCTTTTCCATACAGCCCAACAATTTTGCTTTTGGATATTTATCCAAAGAACATGGAAACACTAATTGGAAAAGCTATATGCATCCTTGTGTTCATTGTGTCATTATTTACAATAGTCATGAAATGGAAACAACCCAAGTGCCCATTGGTGGATCAACAGCATACTACTCTGCCATTGAAAAAGAAATGAAATCTTATCATTTATGACAACATAGACCTTGAAGGTATTATGCTAAATGTAATAAGTCAGAGAAAAACAAATACTGTGTGATGTCACTTATATGTGGAATCTAAAATCTAAAATAAAGAAAACAAAACTCACAAGTACAGAGAACAGCATGATGATCTGCAAGAGGATGGTGGGTGAGATGGGTGAAGGGGGTCAAGGGATACAAACTTCCACTTATAATAAGCCATGTGAATGTCATCTGCAGCATGGCGATTACAGTGTTGTAGTGGATACTTGAAAGTTGCCAGGAGAGTAAATCAAAAAGTTCTCATCAAAAGAAAAAAGATTTTCTAACTTGTTACGGTGACAGATGGTAATTAGACTTGTTAAGATCATCGTTCTGCAGTGTATACAAGTATTGACTCATTATGTTATACACTAATATAGTGTTACATGTCAGTCATATCTCAATAAAAGAAAAAAACAGTAACATGGGAGATGAGACTTCTAGAATAGTTGAAACATTTAACTTTGGTATTATATTGTATGCCTCCACCTTTAAGAGCCCTGAGGGTAATATGTTTAGATCGTCTGTTTTTAAGATCTTACTGGCCTCTAGTGGTAATATGATGCTATAGTTTAACCAGTTCTAAAATCTTTACAACTGACCAAAAATAAAGCCATTTTGAAGATGCAGGCTGCCAATAACTTCACTCTTTCAATTCAAGCTCAGCAGTACTCTTGAGTGTACATGCAGCAAGCAGCATCTTCTTCCGAAAGATAGCTATCCTTTATTCTTGTCTCTGAGTCACCCCCACCTCTTTGTTTTGAATGATAACTGGTTTTGCCCTGAAGTGATCTCCCATTATTTTAGTGCATGTGCACTGGTGATTACCGTGTCAAATTTGTACTAACAATTCTTCCCAAAGTGTTTCAGCCCTCTTTTTTTGCAGACTATAGGGCAAAATCTTCCCTCTGTCAAAAAACTGTTTATATTTTCTTCAGAGGAATTTTAAGTTTTCGGCTTAACCATTTAGGTTTATGTTTAGACCACCTTCCTTGATTTTGAAGCACCTTCCATTTGAAATGTGAATTTACCAAGCATGGTAGTGATCTGTCCCTTTTGTTTTTGTGTCTGTCACACAGATGTGAAAGGGCCACCTACCCACCGTCTGTCTTGTGGCCAGTCACCCTACACCGACACGACAACATGGGAGCGGAAGTACTGCATCCTCACAGACAGCCAGCTGGTGTTGCTCAACAAGGAGAAGGAGGTGAGGTTGGATGTTACTGAGAAAAGCTACTTCCCTTTTCTGACCAAATTCCTAAAATAATCTAGTTTTAAATTTGCATCTTGATGAGTTACACTTATGAAAATGGAGGCTTTATGAATGGAGACTCTTAAGTGGTTCCAAAGCGCTGCCAGTGTTGTCATGATGAATACATGATTGTCATGAAGCAGTGACTTCAAGACCAGGCTGGATATTCACTACGGGATAGTGAAAGAGATATTGAGTTGAGAAATTTGGAATGAGAATGGGTTGGATTGTGTAGACCTGGCCCTGAAATTATATCAGTCTACGGTGGAGCCTGCTGGGCTGCCGTCTATGGGGTCGCACAGAGTTGGACACGACTGAAGCTATTAGAAGGGCTTCCCTGGTGGCTCAGATGGTAAAGAATACACCTGCAATGCAGGAAACCTGGGTTCAGTCCCTGAGTTGGGAAGATCCCCTGGAGGAGAGCATGGCAACCCATTCCATTCTTGCCTGGAGAATCCCCATGGACAGAGGAGCCTGGTGGGCTACAATCCACAGGGTCGCCCAGAGTCGGACATGACTGGGCAACTAAGCCCAGCACAGCTATTAGAAATTATATCAATCTTGCTTCTTACAAGTAACAAATGGCACAGTCAGCAGATTAATTGAAAGAAGTTTAATGAAGGGAATATACAGAGGTATGGCAGCAAAAGGGACCCACCAGAGGGTGATAAAATACACATTAAAGCAGTTATCACCCTGGACCTTCAGGGCAAGGGAAAGGAGCAGTTTTTCTGGAACCCAGAGAACTGTAGTTGCACAAGAGGGCCAATGACAGTAGCTTTGGCTGTATACAAGAAAACACCACCTCTACCAAAACAAAAATGGCCAGCAGGGGGGAAACACTAGAGAGCAAACACGCCTGCTCTCTTTTCCTGCTTTCTGATTTCTTGCCAGTTACCTACTGGCCAAACCTAACTTAAAGCCAAAGAAAAAGATTGCTTTTGATGTGTTCCAGAAATCTGTTTCCTAAAGCACAGCAAGGGAGAGAAGGGCAAAGAATAGATCTGGAGAGACAGAATGTACTAAGTACAGACACTGAGTTCCAGGTAAATTTTCTGTGCTTCTAAGTAAAAAAACTGTTGAACTTACATATATACCATTATTACTTTACTCCTCAAACTGTTACAGTGTGCAAATTCCTCCACATCCAATAATTCGTTTGCCTCTTGGTGATTTATCAGATGGTTGACTTGGTAGGGCCAGAAAACCATCTTGCTCCCAACCTCCACAGCATAGAAAAATGATGAGTGTGATCTTGACAAAGAAGAGGGATAATGGGGAGGAAAAGAGAAGAAGGGATCTCATTCAATGAAGGAGAAAGATTAATTGCCAAAAACATATATAAATAACTAGAAAGCCATTAAGTAGAATACTAGTTCCATAAGTCATCCCTCCATAAAAGTGAATTCAGTTGAAGCAAAGCACCAAAAATACATTTCTTAATTCTTACCTGTGGATCCCTTATACCCTTTTCTCTTCTCTCTCTCCTCCCACTCTGTACCTTTCCTTTCCCATCTCTTCTCCTACTCAGCATTCTTTAACATTGTAAAGGCAAGGTCATACCAATAAAGCAATTTTGATTTTCATCTTTTCTTTTCATAAGTGGTACTTACTTGCAAGGGCCTGGCTAATGTGCCCTCTATGAACTTGGTTATTCTTTTTCTCTAGTCATTGGAAAATGTCCCTTACTTTTGTTACCATTTCCCTACCTGTGACCCTTCTCCAGTATTGTAATGTAATTAAATTTGATTTTATTAAAATAATTCAGTAAAGGTCAGCCCTTTCTGGAATAGGATGTTACATGTTGTTTTGTTTCTATTAAGTAGCTACATAATAAAAATTGGTAGGGTACATATTAGTATAGAATATTTCTAATTATCTAATCTGAATAAACAGATCATTCAGAATGCCCATTTAAATGAATCTACTCTGTCAGCAGTTTTTTATCAGAGCCATTAGTATGGAGTGATATGAACGAATCATTTACGATCTTTTTGCCCTTATCTACTTCAGTTTAGTAATGTAAGGAACCAAATAGCCTAAAGATACATAGCGCAAGGTCAGGAGCGTGCCTTAGAGAGAACCATGATGTAACCCATGATCAATTGAGTAATCCAGGCTTGGACCCCCTTTAGTCCCATGAAATAACTGTCCATGAGGAATGATGATTTCTAAAATGATTTCTTACATACTTTATCCCTTTTAAAAAAAATTTGCTTATTTTTGATTGAAGGATAATTGTGCTACCATATTGTATTGGTTTCTACCAGACATGAACATGCTAGCCATCAAGAGTAGCCCTAGGCATCAGGGGAACCCTTGTCTTCTACTCTCCATGTGACTCTGTAAGCCCCCTTTTCTGTCTCTGCCTTCCCCTCATCCTTTCCCACCTCTTGAAACCCTTTCACTACGCCCTCTGCAACTCATAGTCCGTCATCAGTCAAATCAGCTCTTTCTTTCACCCCTTCTCTGAAGGAGTTCCTTGATCTAGATCTCCTGAGAACCTGTAGCTTTCTGAGGACACTGCCTTGCGTGAGGTCCTGTCAAGCAATGGCTGTTTTCCTCTCATGGCCTTCATACCAGGCTGCCTGTGGGAGGCATCCTTCTCCTTTCATGGCTGCTTCCTGTCTCTTCACCCACTTTTCCCCTATAAAGTCCAAACTCTGAGTCTCATGTTATAGTCATCTTCTAGCCCCACCCCACACCGTCATTTCTCCTCATTTCATACTGATTTTAGCTCCTGACTCATCATCATTATCTCCAGCACTACTCCTGCCTTCACTTGTGAGGATTCCAGTGTCTGCAGAGATGATCCCTTCAACACACTGGCTCTAAGTTTCCCAAACTCCTCTCCTCCAAGAATCTTTTCGCCTCATTGCTACAGCTTCTTCACATTCTCAATTGTGCGTGTCTATTTGACCATCGCCTGCTATCTTTCTAGCTCATCCTTTTTTGCCAACAATTTTTCAATCCTTTTGGGACCTATGGGCCATTGATCTTGTCACTTTTCTGTCCCTCATACCTCTGTTACCCTCTCTTCCCTCTTCATCCAGCTTGAATTCCATGATCACTTATTTTAATGTTTGCATACTGTTTCCTTGCTGCCTCCGCCCCCTTTTGCATCATGTCATATTCACTTGGCAATGTGATAGGTCAGTTAAATCCTGCTGCTCATCTATCCTGCTCTGCTTCCATGCAGCATAATGTGTCTGGAGAGAATCACTCCACCACACTGATGGTCTTTAACTAATGGCTGCAAACCTCATGTGAGCCTCTAATGCTCCTTGGCAATCACAAAACATTTCCTAGTCTAATTACTGTCCAACTCTCCTGGACTCGTCCCTCTCAATCTATGTGTGGTGAGGGGCCAATTTTTTCCCTACTTCATCATGAATAAAAAAACACAATAATATGAATTGTGAAGCAATATGAAGTTTTAAAAAGACAAAAGTCTAAGTCCAAATTTTTATTAGATTTAACAAAAAAATGAAATTGCAGTTCAATAATAGTCATAAAAGAAAAGAAGAAATAGAATTACAAAAATTGTACATGTTTATAGAGAGTGTGCTGTAAAATGAGATGAAGCTACTGGTGACACAAAGCACACTTCTTCTTAATTTCTACGTTGTTAAATTGTTTAAACAAACAACTTGTACAACAAAACAGCAGTACAGGAGCTTGGACTATACTTTGAGTAGCACAATCCAGAATGATTTCTGAGATGATTTTTTTACATTTCCTCATATATTCTGACTCCTTCTCTATGTTTCTCTATTACCCTCACTTATAGCTGTTATTTTGCTGCTTATTTCATTAAGAAAATTCTGGCACTCAAGAGAACTTTGTTACTATGTCTACACATCCACCAGCAACTATTTCCTTATACATTGATTTCCCTCTTTTCACTGTGGTTGGATTACCCAAGGTCCAGCTGTCAGCCCCTCCCTGTGCCCATTCTTGCCTATTCAAGAATATATCACCGGCAGTTCTCCCTTATTTCTTTTACATCTTCAACTCTTTGCTCTCTGCTAGATTGTTCCTACCAGCATGCTCTTATTTCTGCATGAAAAAAAGAAAAAAATAAGCCTGCATTAATCTCACTTCTGTCTCCATTTACCATCCCTTTCTCTGCTTCTCTTCATGCAAAAACTTTTAAAAACTTCTAGCCTCTTTGTTTCTAATTCTTCTCTTCCCATTCTCTCTTAAACCTACTTCATTCACACTCTGACCTTGGCCGCTTTGTGAAAATTGCGCTTGTTTAGCTCACTGGTGACCTCCACATTGCTAAATTCAGTGGTCACTTCTCACTTCTTGTCTTACCTAATCTTTAAGTTAGTGGCATTTAATGCAGCTGATCACTCATTCCTTCTCTTAGCACCACGTTCTTCACATTGCTTTTCATGACACTCTGCTCTCTTAGTTTGCTCCCTTTCTCTCTGGCAGTTACTTCTGGGTCATCTTTGGAGATTTCTCTCCTGCTCTCCAGATCTCAACAAGAGAATGCTAAGGAGTTCAGTCCATGAACTTCACTTCTTTAGGAATCTCATCCAATCTTATAACTTTGAATAGCCCTCTAAAGCTGATGATCTTAATTGTATGTCTTAAGCCAAAACAACTCTTCTTGACTCATGTATCAACCTGCCCATTATACACCTTTACTTGGATATGACTTTGTCTCTGTTTTAAGCACATCAGGCATGTTCCTACCTTGAGACCTTAGCCTTGACTTTTCTCTCAGATATTTGCATGACTCACTTTCTCACCTTCTCCAGCTCTTTGCTTGTATGTCACTTGCTTGATATGGCTACGCTGACCAAATTACTTAAAATTGCAACCCCTTCCTGTATCTCCATTCAGAAATTCTGATCTAATTACCTGAATCTTATTTTTTTTTCCCTGTAGTATTTACCACCTTCTAAAATGCTATATAATTTATCATGCTTATTGTCTCTTTTATATAAGCTTTTGAAAATGTTAGTTGCTCAGTCGTGTCTGACTCTTTGTGACCGCATGGACTGTAGCCTGCCAGGCTTCTCTGTGCAGGGAATTCTCCAGGCAGGAACACTGGAGTGGGTTGCCCTTTCCTAAGGCAGGGATTTTGTCTGTTTTGTTCAATACGGCATCCCTCCATGCTTAGAACAGTTCCTGACACGTATGTAAATTCTCAACAAATATTTGTTGAATGAATTTTGAAATAGCCAAATTATAAACTTTTAATTTCTGAATATCCATTTTTTAAAATTTAAGTTTGAAAAGAGCCAAACCTTCTGTCTTTTCTTTTTTATGTGATAAGTCTTCTCTCAACAATAGGTGTAATAACATATTTTTTTTTCTAAGACTGGATAATAAAAGTGGAAAAAAAATCTGTAAGATGCTTTTCTGTTGTTGAATGTGAAATTCCATCTTTATTTATTGAGCACCTATTATGTGTGCAGTATTGTGGTTGCAAAAAATGCAGTTTTGTTAGGAACACATTCAGGTAAATTAAAAGTTAAAACCCATTTGAAACTAGGAACAGAGGTGGTGGCTGCACACCATCATGAATGTACTAAATGTTACTGAATTACTCGTTTTATGATGGTTAATTTTATGGTACATGAATTTTACCACAATGCAATTTTTAAAGAGGATTATAATATTACCACAAAGGAAGGATTAACTAAGATATTGCCTTGGATACTATATGGTTTAAAGTGGAGAATAGCAAAAAAAGGATTTACAGAGAAGTTTACTACTGAGTCATGTGTTTAGGGACAAACAGAAGCTCACTTGGAGGAAAAGATGGGAAGGATATTCCATGTACATATAAAGATGCAAAGTCAAGAAACATTTCACATCTCTTTGGCAAACTGCAAAATGTTCAGAATTCTTGGAATATAATTTGCAAAAGGAAGACGGATAGCTGGCAAGAGGTGAAGAATAAAGTTCTTTAAAGGCCATGCTAAGGAATTTAGACTTTATTCTGGAAATGATTTGGATCATGGAAAGGTATTTAACAGGGAAATGACATCACATTTGCTTCTTAGAAAAGGAACTCTGTTGATCATGTTGAAAATTGAGTGAAAGGAATTGGAAGGAAATAGATGAGTTATGTTACTGCAATAGACCAGGAAAGGGATGACAAGTTTCCAGCAACAGTTTAATGTCCTGAGACAGGTGTGTTCTACCATTATTAAGTAGGAAAAACTGGATTAAGTCTCTAGGATAAGAAAATGTCAAGGCATAGTTATACCTGCTACTTGAATTTTATTTAACATTCTGTTAATTTCATGGTAGGAAAAGACTAGAAATCTTTCTTTTTTTTTTTTTTTTTAGTGGAAGACCCTGAATACACTGTTACTCTTTTACATTCCACCCACACGATCATGAGGAATATAACTCTTATCCTTGGAGTTTTGTGTTGAACAATTCACAATTCCTTGAAACAAGGAGTTTAAGGAATTTCCTGCCAAAATTATCCTTAAAAGCTGTTTTAAACCTTAATCAACTAATCATGGGGGTATTTATTGCTGTGTTAATAAGATCAAGTAAGAGGGTTCTGAATCCCTAGCCAGACACTGTTGGAATGTGGGAGGACTCTATTAGTCTAGTCTCACTCATGTGTTCAGTGTGTGGGATCTCTTAATGCTCTCTGTTAACTCTGCATGTTCCCTGTCAGCAGTGGAAACAGGGTGGGGAGGGTGTACACGGGAAGCATGCTGAATGCCCGAAGTCACCTGCTTGGGAAGGTAGAGAAGGATGGACCTGGGCAGAATGCTGAGAGAGAAGTCTGCCAGGAATGTCACCTTGAGAAATGATTCACTGATTCAGTAAACTGCTTCATGCAAATTGTGCCAAACAAACATTGCTTATGTGTTACGAAATACACTTCCCTGCCTGGATGCCAGGATAGGCCCCAGCTGGCTTGGCACCAGCATGGTTCAAAGAGGACGTAGGAGGCCATTTGAATTCCATTTTGCTTGCAAGAGATAAGACCAAGTAAACTAGAGATTAAGGAGCAGAGGGAAACGGTAGAGAAGACAATCGTGACCCCACCCCCACCCCCCGGAGTGCAGCCAATACAAAAGTACAAAAGAAAGCTTAATCTCTGAGTTTCTTTCTTTTGGCGATAACAAGCCATTAAGAATGGCTCCTTTTTCCTTCATTCAAACTCTACTTTCTGTATCTGGAATTTTAAAAGCTGGGATGCTAGTGTAAAGGCTTCAAAGTAGTAATAATGCAATTTCAAAATATTTTTAAAATATTTTTCTTCCTTTCAGAAAGCAGTATTTACACTCAGATATATTGATGAAAATAGCAGTTAGGCTTTGTGCAAATAACTAAAATCAAGTGTTATTTATCTTGGAGTAAACTACCCATGGCATATTTCATTCAGAGCTGCTTTTAAGTTATTCAGCAGATACATAATGTGCCCCTGTATGTGAATTCACTGTTCAGAGTTACAGAGAATAAGACACAATTCTTTCCTTTCTCTCCAGTACCAAATTTAATTGTGGGAATAGGATAAATAATTTTAAAATGGCATTTGATAAATAGCACAAGTAAACTGGATAGAATAAAACAAAGAAATCTGTTTATTCTAAAGGACTATAGTCTGTTGTCATTAAGATGCTGTTGGCAATGGCCAATTACGAAAGGAAGCTTAAGAAAGGAAAGGGGTCAGAGTTATGTGTTATGAATATTAATCTGTGGGATGTATTGGAAGAGGGAAAGATAGGAAGGAGGCAGACCAATTAAGAGACCACTATTCCTCTGATCTAAAATCTTGAATGGTTTCCCAGTGCTTCCTGAATTATGCATGGCCTGGTATTAAAGCCCTCCCATGTGGTTATAATATATTTTGGTATTCTCTCCCACTTCTCCGCCTTAAGAGGCTCTAGCTAAATTGACTAACTCCAGGTTCCAAAAGTAAAAAAAAAATAGTATATTTACCAACGTCTTGGCTGATGTTGTATTTTTTTGTTTGCGTAAAATGGCCTCCATATCTACTTATCAAATATTCATTTATTCATTTGTGAGTTGTAACTGTTTTAAGGTTTGAGAATCTACTGGTAAGTAAAGCTGTTAACTTATGTGGAATCAGTTGCACAGATGAATAATTATGATCCCATGTATAAGTATAGTGGCAGAGAAAGATGTGTTATTGGAGAAATCTCAGGAGATGTGCCCTAACCTGCCCTTAGGGGATTGATAGAAGGGAAGGTTCCTGAAGAGGCAGTGCCTGTCCTAGGTCTCAGGGTGATCAGAGTGACCTGGCAGGTATGGAACAGAGAAGAAACTGAGAAAAAAATCTTTCAGACTGAGACAACAAACTCAGCAAAGGCACTGAACTACAACATAGGGAATATGTTAGGGAAACGCAAGCAAATTGGTGTTCCTAGAATGTAAAGTGCAAAGCTGGATACCCAAACAGTGGCCAGATTGTGGAAAACCTGGTATACTATATCAGGAACCTTGTACTTACTCTGTAAGATAGTAGTTTTAAGACACTTTTAGCAGAACAACCCTTTCTTTGTAGAAAAGCTTACATAGAAGCCCTGTACAGCAGGTAAACTCCAGATTAGAGTGTGGTTGAAGCAGAGATGCGAAGAACTGACTCATTTGAAAAGACCCTGATGCTGGGAAAGATTGAGGGCAGGAGGAGAAGGGGATGACAGAGGATGAGATGGTTGGATGGCATCACTGACTCAATGGACGTGAGGTTGAGTAAACTCCTGGAGTTGGTGATGGACAGGGAGACCTGGCGTGCTGCCGTCCGTGGGGTCGCAGAGTCGGACACAACTGAGCGACTGAACTGAACTGAAGCAGAGAGGTACCCTTCTTGTCATGTCCACATACGAGCGAGCATACCATCTCTTCTTTGAAGACCACTGCAAAGGAGAGCAACTGAAGGCCGTTAAGCCTCAGAATGACATGGTTACGATTGCATTTTTGAAATACTCTGTTATCCCACATACAGAATAGATTTAAGGGGCAGATTATCGCCAACAAAGAGACTATATTAGTAGTTTGGAAAAAAAAGAACCGGAGGCAGTTGGCACCAGCTGTGATGGAGTAACTGGTGTAAGATTAGCCCTCCCATTGTAAACAGCACAAGACTGGACCAAGAAATATACATAGCAACTATTTTTCAAACATTGGACAATAGGCAGCCAAAGACAGTGGTGGTCACCACTCTCCTTGAAGAAAAAGAAATGTCAGAAGACGCACAGTATAAGCCAAGAGAGGTTGAAAGAAAGATAAAAATTTCTCTCATGTTATAGAACCTGAAAGATGCACAACTTTTAGAGTAATTCAGTATACAAGTAAATGTGAGCTAGTAAGCTAAATTAGGACAATTGGAATGGAAAAAATTGTTTTTTTAAAGCTGTCTTTTTTAAAACTAATTTTCTTTGGCTGTATGGCTGAGATTTGTAAAACTCTTGCTTAGTTCATTTGAAGATACCTAAAATATTATACCTCTAACTTTTAAGAAGCAGGTCAATATCTTTAAAAGGATAATTTATGTAAGAAGCAAATCAATAGTGTTGTAAAAGGAAATGATTCTTAAGAAACACATTCAGAATAAAAGTAAACACTATTCTCCCTTATATTGAGTCAGAAATAAAATGCCCTAAACTTAAGAGTGATGCTGTG
>NW_011494861.1:19910086-19939900 GCF_000754665.1 Bison bison bison
AATAAAATCATTCATCATATTTTAAGTTTCAACTGTGGGAAAAAAAAATTCTGCATTGAAACTTTGAGAATATAACTGTGAGTGACATTTAGGCCCAATAAGATGCTTGACATATTTTATTTATTCTCTTCTTCGATATGATACAGATAAAATATGTGATAATGGAAACCATGTCTTTCTTTTTCCTGGTTATGGCCTTTATGAATTTCCACAGAAAAGACTGTAGGTCATTCCCTCCTAAAATATAAAAAATAACTCCTTTTTTCTCTGTGGCTTAGGTCTTCATTAATTCAGATAATAGGCATTTTGGGGGAACTATTGCAAAAATAGTTATGTTTATTTAGGTTCATCTGTTTGTTCAAAAATCCAAACTACTTTTTTTTCCCCCCAAATTTACCTCCATTCTGTCCTACGTCAGGAAGGGGATACATTTTTACCTTCCCTACTAGGAGGGGGTTATTTAACCTCTGGGCACTACTCTTTTAATTATTTAAGTAGAGATCATTTCCATCCTGAAAGGGGCAGATGACTTAGATTACTGTTCGCAAAGTTTTCTATTACAGAGCTTTTGGAAGAGTTAATGTCTTTACTGATGCTATTATTTGATATTCCCTTATGTTTTAGAATTTTAATTTTCTTAATGCCACTAGCAGTAACTGTAGTTATAGCAATGAGGAAACGGGGAATTTTTAGTCTTATAAAGTGTGAAAATTTTCAGTCCTATGAAGACATGAGAATTTTGCTCTTCAGACTCTCAGTAACGCAGAGAAAACCTCCTTTGGTATCGTCCCCTTGACCCAGTCATAGGACTTGAATTACTGAGGCGAAGCAGGAGGCAGATACACTTAAGCTTGTATCTGTCCCAGTTTGGCTGGATCAATTGATGTGCCCATAGTAATCACCTGGAGAAATAAATTATTCTTCTGTAAAAAGAAGATAATAATAATAGCTCCCTCATAATGTCGCACATGTAAATTCCTTAGCTTTGTGCATGGTAGGAACCTAATACTAGTCATTATTGAAATCTGTTTAAAAATGTCTATATTGGAGCCATAAGAATTAGAGACTATGATTAATTGTTGCCGAATTGGTTGCCTGCACCCACACCGGGGTCCTGATCTAGGCCGAGGGGTCTTGGTCGAGGAGGTTCTTTTTCCACTCAGATTCACACAACCAATAATAGCGAAACTGGTGCTGAGAATAGAATGGCACATAGTTTATTCAGTGACCACAGAAATAGAGACTTCTGAGAATTTAGTTCGCAAATCAACTTCTCAACCTCATTCAGGTGGAGACACCTTTTATATAGAAGGGTTGAGGTGAAAAGGACAGAATTGGGTAAAGAGAAGGAGGAATATTCATGAGCTATCTGAGAACAAGGGTGTGGTTTGTACACAGGACTGAGGGGCAAGCCTTTTCAGTCCTTATATGGACTTTTCAAGTTGTCACAGCGATTGCCAGTTGTCATGGCGCTCGTGGGTGTGTCATGTAGCATGCTAATACAGTAACAGTGAACGAATAATGAAGATCAAGGTCCACCAGAGATCAGGTCTTCCGCCATCTTGGGCCTACTTGGCCCTAGCCAGTTCTTTTTTTTTCCTCTCTGTAACTTCCTCTGTTTGTGATTGAGCCTGAAACTCAGATAAGGGCGGTTAGTGTCCATTTGAGTGAGGGGCGGGGGCATGATTCTGAGGCCTCGGTACCATAATTCTTGACATAGTTTGCCAAACTATTTAAGATGTTATGAACACTATTCTTAATTCCGATAGAGGTTACTAATAAAATCTCATTGTGAAAAGTTTTTGCCCTTCTCCCAAAGTAAGATGACTTGGTCTTACTGGGGGAAGAAAAAGGAACTTCGAGCCATCTCATTACTTCACAATGATTACCGGTCTGTAAATTATAAAATAGTTAATGGCATCAAACATCGTTTATACCATTTGTAGTTCTCATTCCACGTGTACAATCAGAAAGAAAAATTACGCTAGAAAAAAATATTTTTTAGAATTTCAAAAACTAGTCTCACTTGTGGAAGAATATATGCTAGTATTTTATTAACTATCTCTAAGTGCTTCTAAAATTGGAGAAAATTGGGGTGATTTTACTACTTTTGTTTAACAAAACCTTCTTTTACGAGAATTTTGGAGCAAAATCTTTCTGGTTGGTTGTATTTGTTGTATTTCCATTTCCTTACTGAACGGTGGGCAGAATTGGAACTCGTGCACAGGTTTCTGATGTGAAAGAATCTTAACTTGTGTGGGTGTCTTGTTTTTGTGTTCCAAGCTCCTCAAGCAGATACACACCTGAATGTGATTTGTACATACTTCGCAAAAGCTCATTTACATACTCACCTTTCCTGATCTTTCAGTTTTCTTTTTTAAAGAAAAGCTTCCTGAAAGGGGTTAGTAATACTTTAACCATTGTGTAGACTTTATTTCTCCATTTCTTCTGTTTTGCTCTGATGATTGCACACTCCTACCATCATCACCTAAAAATGTCATTCGCTCAGAAGGTACTCATGGCACAATTAAGCTTCATCTCTTTTTTGTTTACTAGATATCTGTGGACGGAGGACAAGAACAGCAGGCAGATTCCACCAAAGGGCGATGCCTGCGGAGAACTGTCAGTGTTCCTTCCGAGGGTCAGTTTCCTGAATACCCACCAGAGGGCGCCACTAAACTGGGTAAGCTACTATGCAAAAGGAAAGAAATTACTAATTTTTATCCGGTAATTTATGGACTTGTTATTGAGAGTGTTACAATAAAAGAAAACATCTTGGATTTAGTATTAAGTAAGTACTTTAAAATACAGTCAGAGGTCATTAGAAAGTTTTATTCTTTATAACCAAGCGATAGCAAAGTTGTTTTACAGAGATAAAATTTATCTGAGCGCTAGCGTGGTTGTAGAAAAATCCTAGGCATGTCGATTGATGTGTTGTTTCTGGTTTTACTGCTTGGCTTTAAATTTGTAAAGAGTGTTAGATGGTCCTGTTGAGGCACTAGGGAGTCAGTTTTGGTTGAAAACAGTACTGAATGGCTTGTGTCCTGTGCACATAACTACTGGTGTTGTCTTGCATAGTGTAGAGTCGGATTAGGCTAATTTACCTGAGCCAATTATATAGGGCCTATGTAAGTTATTTTCAGGCTTGTGTTTAGAGTGGCTGACACAAGGGAGACATCAAAAACCCCACTTGAATTGTTACATACTAAGGGAATTACTGTCAGTGTCAAAGCAGTTCTTTCTCTGTTTCTCACCAAATGAATCTGTTTGGCCTTTTCATACTTACCAGTGGATATTTAGATAATTAAAATAGTCAGGTAATTTTAAGGGAATATAAATAATATTAAATGAAATAATGAAAGAATTTGAAACACAGGAGTTGTTTTGGTGTTTTTACAGTGTAGCAGTAGGGTTGTTTAGTGCACCTAGACATTTAGTCATAGATACTTTGTAGGTAGGTAAAACAATCATTTATTGTCTCTTTTTTTGTTAGTATGGATAATTCTGTGATTTTGCTGTAGTTTTTAAAATCAAGATTTGTTTGTTTGTTTTTGCCTTTTTCTTCATATCTTTTCATTTTCTAAATGGAACTTTGTCAGAATTTGAATCCTTTAGTTCCCTTTTTATCCTGTGACATTTGTTGCTTTTCTAGACATTAGTCAGGTTAGCAAACACTTCTTCAAGGGGTCATACTTGGAAGAATCAGATTTTCCTCTGATCCTGTTTCCATTATACTTCTTTAAAATGTGTTGAAACCAGTTTAGGTGTGGGCTTAAGTTATGTTGCAAACCTGTCTGGGTGTGACCATTTTATAGCCTGTTTGTATTTCATATATAAGTTTTGTGTGAACTGGACTAGCTCAGAGTTGCCTTCTTTCAACTCCTTTGCTGTCATTATTTGTAATGTTATGTTGATGACTCTCTTTCTCACCCTCTCTAGGATTCTCTCACTATTCGTGCTTTAATCCACAAAAATCAGTTGATTTTGAGGAAGTGCAATTATAGTCTGAGTGATTATTGTGATTTTATAGAAAGGGAAAATATAGTACATTGTTAAATTTATGGCCAACATTCCAGGTACAGGTCCTAAAGACAAACTAAGATGAAGTGACTAAGATGTGTACTCCAGAGCCAGCCCTCTACCTTCTGTTCTTGAAAACAGATTTGGCAGCCATCTTGATTCATGCTCATCCATCATCATTTTTGGAGTGGATTTCCTAAATTTAGCACTGGGAGTTATCACTCATAAATTTTAGAGCGGAAAAGATTCTTTCAGAGCCTTTCTTCCTTACTTGCCAATCTGATGTTGAATTAGATAATTATTCTGTTGTTCTATTTTTATTTCCCAGTGATTTGTCTTGAGGCAGAATTCCCCACTGTCAAATATTTAATTGAGTAATTGCTGTATCTCTCTCTCTCTCTATATATATACACACAGATATACATATATATATATATATTTTATGCCAGTCCCTAAGAATGAAAAGAGGTACAAGATAAGATCCCTGCCTTTAGAAAATTCTTTGAGGAAGATAGATTATTGATGACTGTTGACAGTATATGCTGTTATTGTGGTACATTGTGTGTGGTTTGGAGATGTAGTTGGCGATGACAGCATTGAGCTCTTTGGCAGATCATAAAGGTCTTAGAGGTAATTGTGGGAGCTTTGGCTTTTACTCTGGGAGGGGGAAGCCATAGACTTTTATATTGAGACCAGGGAAGCAAGAATGGAAGTTTAGAAACCAATTAGTATGCTACTGCAATAATCTGGAAAAGAGATGAAAGAACTTGGGCCATAATGGTAGTAGCAGAAGGGCTGAGAAGTGACCAGATTATATTTGAAGGTGTAGCCAGCAAGCCAGTTTGCTTGTTGGATTGGATGTGAGAAGTGAGAAATGGAGGAGTGAAGAACTTTGGCTAGAGCGGCCAGAAGAATGAGGTTGTCATTTTTTAAGACTGGGAGAAACAAGTTTGAAAGTGGGACTGACTAGGAGCTCAGTTTGGACATCTTAAGTCTGAGGATCTTATTAGATACACAAGTAGAAATGTGTGAGTCTGGAAATTAAGGGAGGAGTGCAGACTGGAGATACAGATCACACACTTTTAGCAAATAGATGGTGTTTGAAGCCATGAGATTGAATGATATCATCAAGGAAGGGTATTTAGGTAGAAAGGAAAAGTTGAAGACTAAGCTCTGGAACATTTAGAGGTTAGGAAGATGAGGAAGCGTTAGTAAAGAACAGACCAGAGAAGAATGACAATACAAGAATTTTGTTTGCAAGTGAGTCAGTCAGGTGTGCCGGGAAGCCCTTCTGTTTTGCAGGGTTCTTTCCCTTTGCAAGCTCTCTCTTTCTTCCTCTCCAGTAGAGTAACTCCAGGGAGGACAGATCAGTTTTTGCGGATGTGAAACCATGGCATGCATTTTGATTTCAGGTGTGAGGCAGTCAGCTATGGAGAATTACCCACTCATGAAAAACATGCACCTTTTATTCTACCTCAGAGAATTTGTAACAGAAAAGAGCTCTATGAGTGTAAAGGATCTGTGAAGAACTTTCGTTAGTGGCTGCCAATTTACTGTACTTTGGAGATTTCAAACTGGTAAAGAAACTTGAATGTAAAAAAGGTGGGAAGGCCTGTATTTCTGCCTCTCACATTGTTCAGCATGAGCAAATGTACAGTTTTGAGGAACCTAATAAATGTCAAGAACTCAGAAGAAGAAAGTGTGTGTGAAGAGGCAGGTGGGGAATAGATAAGCATAGAATGTCCTTCTCACTCACTAGTTCCCAGTCTCTTGCATTCAGGAGTTTACCCCAGACACACAAAATTTATATTTACCATGGCATTTGGCACAACATTTTGATGCAGCGAATTCTTTTCTCCTGAAAGTGAGATATTTTTTTAAGGTGTATGAACATCTTGCCTAAAGTACCCATTTCCAAATTTAGTAAACCAAGAAAAAAACTACTTTCCCCTGGTAACAGTATCCAGATTTTAATTTATTCATCAGAAAAAAGATTTTTCAAACCATGCAAAAGCACAATTTGCTGAATTTTCAAAAGCAAATCACTTCTTCAGATGGTAGAGTCTTTGCATAAAAACAATACAGGGAGGTATGTAAGTTGACCACATGAATTGGTAAATATTCATTTTCAATGTAAATATAACCTATATGAATTCAGCTTTTTAAAAAGCCATTGGATAGCTTTTAAGAACATTATTAAATGGGAGAAAGAGGAAGCTGAACCATAGGCACCATTTTTGCGATGCATAGATACATAGAAGAAAATGAGTCTCTACTGCTGTGTGCTGTCTGCTGCCTGGCTGGGGGATTGCACAAAGATGAATTGAGAACCTTGTCCGGTCTGGTGGTTGCACTTCTTTGACATTCCAGTAAAGTTAATGCTTTGATGCTCAAGTGGGCAGAGCAAAGTCAGAGCCTGAGATGAGCTAGAATCTTGCTTGTAGGTAACATCAGAAACGTCCTCATGAAGTTGGTTTGATTAGAAAGTGCAAACACTCATTACTGCACCTTTGCTCAGTTCTCAAAAATGAAATTGAACTGACATGTTTAAAACCAAATATCTAGTAACTCAAAGCTGCAGAGATCTTCGTGCCTCTGTTTTATTACATTGTGATAAAATCTTAAAAGTACCCCATGATCTTACTTACAAAATCTCTGGATTTTAAAAAAAACTGTGCTTGTGACATTAAATTTGTTTCATTATCATGGTGTCCTCAGAACCTGGAAATATCTGATCAGATCAGATCAGTCGCTCAGTCGTGTCCGACTCTTTGTGACCCCATGAATCACAGCACGCCAGGCCTCCCTGTCCAACTTAAGTGTACTTAAAAATTACAATTTCACATAGGATGCCCTTGGTACATGTTATCAAGCATAGGGGAAAAAATATCAAAAGTCTTAGAGTCAGTGGTAGCTAACGCACAGTTTTCATGTTTGTGTAAATAAAGTTGAACACAAGATCTAAAATAATACCACCAAAAAGAGGGAAACTAAATTGGAAAAACCTTGAGGAAAAACTAACCTTGCACTGATGTTTTCCTGTTTATTGACCCATGTGATGAAAATTTGAGGAAATTTTGAAGAAAATGAATATTAAAAGAATATACTCTCCAAAACCTAAATGAAATTATTGGAAAGGATAACTCATTTAATCAAAATTATAGAGGATATTGATTATTCAGATCTTAGCTTTGACTCTGTTTATTAAATTAACCTGAGATCTGATTTTATGTATAAAATAATGATGACTATCTTTTTTATTCCCAAGACATTCACTATTAGGAGTATCCAGATAACTTAGAAAGATTTTAAAGATGCTAGAATCTTCGAGGTATAGGATGGTAATGATAGTATTGAAAAAAGGGAAAATGAGAGTAATGAAGATTTAATATTGCAAGAAACATATCCTTCCATTTTTCAAATAATATAATTTTATTTTTTCACATTAATTTTTAAAATTTTTACTTAATATTGGAGCATAGTTGATTAACAATGTTGTGTTAGTGTCATGTGTATGGCAAAGTGATTCACTATACATCTATCCTTGTTTTTCAAATTCTTTTCCTATTTAGTTTATTACAGAATATTGAGTTGAGTTCCCTATGCTATCCTGTAGGTCCTTGTGGGTTATCTGTTGTAAATATAGCAGTGTGACCGTGTCAATCCCAGACTCCCGATCTACCGTTCCCTTTCCCCCTGGTAACCATAAGTTTGTTCTCTAAGTCTTTGGGTCTGTTTCTCAGATCGAATTTTAAATGTTGATAAATAATATCTGTGTACGGTAGCAGTCAGTGTTTAAATTGGCTATTAAATTTGTATGTGTAAAATTGTATGTGATTATATATCCTTTGCTGTATAAATGCTTTTTAGTTTAATGTAGTTCCATTTCTTTATTTTTGCTTTTGCTTATTTCACCTAAGGCAACAAGTCCAACAAATACTGCTAACAGCAGTGTTAAAAAGCATACTGCCCATGTTTTCTTCTAGACGTTTTATGATCTTAGGTCTTACATTTAGGTATTTAGTCCATTTTTAGTTTATTTTTGCGTATGGTGTGAGAAAGTAGTCCAGTTTGAATCTTGTACATGTGGCTGTTCAGTTTTCCCGACACCATTTATTGAAGAGGCTGTCTTTTCCCTATTATATATTTTTGCCTCCTTTTCTTTGGTTAACTGACCATATAAGCTTGAGTTTATTTGTCTTACCTTGATCTCTGCGTCTGTTTCTATGCCAGTCCCATGCTATTTTGATTGCTGTAGCTTGTACCACTGTTTGAAATCAAGGAATGTGATTCCTCCGGTTTTGTTCTTCCTTCTTGATATTGTTTTGACTATTTTAGGGTTTTTTGTGTTTTCATGCAAATTTTTGGATATTTTGTTCTATTTCTGTGAAAAACGTTATTGGTATTTTGATAGAGATTGCACTGAATCTGTAAATTGCTTTGGGTAGTATGATCATTTTGGAAATATTAATTCTTTCCATCTGTGAGAATTCCATTTGTTTGTGTTGTCTTTAATTTCTCTCAGCAATATCTTATAGTTTTCTGACTGCAAGTCTTTTAATCCTTGGTGGATTAATTCCTAGGTATTTTATTCTTTATGATACAGTTGTAAATGGGATTGTTTTCCTAATGTCTCTTTCTGATAGTTCTTTGTTAGTGTATAGAAACTCATCAGATTTCTTATGTTAATTTTGTAGCCTGCAGTTTTACTAAATTCATTTATTTGATAGTTTTTTTTTGGTGGCATCTTTAGGATTTTGTATACATAGTATCATGCCATCTACAAAGTGACAGTTTTACTTCTTCCTTTCCAGTTTGGATTCCTTTCATTTCTTTTCTGCTGTACTGGGACTTCAATTACTGTATTGAATAAAAGTGACCAGAGTGGGCATCCTTGTCTTGTTACTGATCTTAGAGGAAATTCTTTCAGCTTTTCACTGTTTCATATGATGTTGGCTCTGGGTTTGTCTGTATGGTCTTTCTTATGTTGATGTATGTTCCTTTTATACTCAGTTTGTTGAGAGTTTTTATCAAAATGGATGTTGAATTTCATTGGAAGCTTTTTCTGCATCTGTTGAGATCATATGATTTTTATTTTCAATTTGTTAACATGGTGTATCATGTGCTGGTATTGAACTGTCCTTGCTTCCCTGGGATAAAGTCCACTTCATCATGGTATATAATTCTTTTATTGTTGAATTTAGTTTGCTAATATTTGCTGAGGATTTTTTGCATGTTATATTCATCAGTGATATTGTTCTATAATCTTTGTTATTTTATTTATTTTTTTGGGGGGGTCATGTCTCTCTGATTTTGGTATCAGGGCAAGGGTGGCCTCATAGAATGAGTTCAGAAGCATTCCTTGCTCTTCACTTTTTGGGAATAGTTTGAGAAAGGTATTAACTCTTGAAATATTTGATAGCATTCACCTGTGAAGCCCTTTGGCCCTGGACATTTGTTTGTTGGGAGCTTTTTTTAAATTACTGATTCAGTTTCCTGGCAATCAGTCTGTTCATATTTTCTGTTTCTTCCTATTTCAGTTTTGGGGAATTGTATATTTCCAGGAATTTGTTCATTTCTTCCAGGTTGTCCATTTCATTGGCATATACTTGTTCATAGTAATCTCATGGTCTTTTGTATTTCTGTGCTGTCGATCAAAGCTCTTTTATTTCTGATTTATCTATGTGATCCTTCTCTTTTTATTCATATACTTTATGAGTCTAGCTAAGGTTTATCAATTTTTATCTTTTCAAAGAACCTCTTCTTAGTTTCACTGATCTTTTTTTTCTTTTGTCTCCTTGTATTTCTATTCTAATCTTTATGACTTTCTTCTATCTTTGGATTTTGCTTGTTCTTTATTTTTCTAGTTCCTCTCTTATGTCTAAGGCTAGATTGTTTATTTGGGATTTTTCTTGTTTATTGAGGTAGACTTGTATCACTGTAAACTTCCCTCTTACAATTGCTTCTGCAGTATCCCATAGGTTTTGGATCATTGTGTTTTCATTTTCATTTGTCTCCAGGTATTACTTTTTTTATTCTCCCTTTGATTTCTTCAATGATCCATTGGTTGTTTACTAACATATTGTTTAGCCTCCATATGTTTGTAGTTTTTGCAGTTTTTTTCTTGTGGTTGATTTCTAGTCTCATACTGTTATGTTCAGAAAACATGATTTCAGTCTTCTTAAATATACTGATATTGTTTTGTGACCTAAGGTGTGATCTATCCCAAAGAATGTTTCATGTACACTTGAGAGGGATGTGTATTCTCCTGCTTTGGGATGGACTGTTCTATGTATATTTCTTTTACATTCAAATAGGTTAATGTGCTATTTAAGGCCAGTGTTTCTTTATTGATTGTCTAGATGATTTGTTCACAGAAGTAATTGGTGTATTAAAGCCCCCTTCTATTGTTGTGTTACTGACAATTTTTTCCTTTAATGTTTGCTTTATGTATTTAGGTACTCCTGTGTGGGATGCATAGGTATTTTCAATTGTTAACTCTTCTTGTTGGATCGATCCCTTTATCATTATGTAACGTCTTGTTTGTCTCCTGTCTTTGTTTTAAGGTGTATTTCTTCTGATATAAGTATTGCTATCCTGGCTTTCTTTTCGTGGAATTTAGTGTTATGTTTGGGTTCCTTTCCCCCGTTTTGGTGTGTATTTGTTACATATTTTCAGTTTGTACTTACCATGCAGTTCATGTGTAACAACCTGTTTACATGTGATGATTTTACACTGATGCTGTCTTAACTTTGAGCACATTTTAACCACCCTACATTTAACACTCCCTACCAGGTTTAATGTTGTGACATCATACTTTACATCTTTTGTTGTGTCTATCCCTTAACTACTTATAGACATTCCCAGATTAGGGAAATTTTCAGTTATCATTTCCTCAAGTAAGTTCTCTGCCCTCCCCTCTCTGTTTCTTCTCCTTTTGGTAGCATGTGAATGTTAGCGCACTTGATGTTGTCTCAGAGGTATTTTCAAAACTACCCTTATGTTTTTTTTTTAATTCTTTTGTGTTTTTTTCTATTCCGCTTGAGTGACTTCCACTGCTTTGTCTTTTACTTCACTGAGTTGTTCCTCCACACCATCTAATCTGCTTTGGATTCCTTCTAATATGTTTTTTATTTCAGTTATTGTAGTCTTCAACTCTGTTTGGTTCTTCTTTGTATTTTCTAACTCTTAACTTTTCACTCTCTTCATCTATTCTTGTCCCAAGTTCACTGAGCACGTTTGTATGAGGTCATTGCCTTGAATTCTTTATTGGGTAGATTGCTCATGTCTTCTTTGCTTAGTTCTTCTTTTGGAACTTTGTCTTATTCCTTTGTTTGGGACATATTCTTCTGTCTACTTATTTTGCCTAATTCTCTTCCCCTGTATTAAGTAGGTCAGTTACATTCCTGATTTTGGGTAAGTGACTTATATAGGAGACATTGTATGAGGCTAGCAGTCCACTCTGCCTGGTCACCAGAGGCCCCTGCATGGGCTCTGTGGGCCTTTCTGTTGTGTTGGGACTATGGTAGCTAGGCTGATGGATGGGGCTGGCCCCGGCCCCGAAGGCTGCCACGCTCTGCCTCATTCAGTGGCTGCAGGCCTGCTGGTACTAAAGTCCTTTTTATTTCACTCTTATGAGCTAAGTTTAGATGAACAGCTAAATGTTCATTTTTTAAATGAAGAAATGGGTTTTAAGTCAAGGTGTCAGACCACAATTCTTCTAAGTTATAAAGGAATGTTTAGATTCCTGATTTGTCCTTTTATCTTCCTCCTCACCCTCATCCTGGAATAGTAGAGATTAGTTTAGTTTTGTGAAAGGTGATTCAAAGGTGGTGCTGCCCATCTGGTTGTGCTGTACACCTACAAGTAGGGGTGTGTGTCATTTAATTGTCATTGTTGATTTGTCCTTATTTTGTAAAATATCCAACAGATGTCAGTAAGGTGTCTTAAGTAAAAGATTCCTTTTCTGACTCAGTTAAGTCATTTGTACAGGGTATTTATTGTAAGGGTTGCTGCAAGTCCAGAAGAACTGGGGAAGGAGAAATGAAGGAAGTCAGTGTTTAACTGTGGATGAGCTACTTGCTGAGTTTAGAAAGCTGTATCATATGTGTTAATATTTAAGTTAGTCTAATAAACTTTTTTTTTTTTTTTTTTTTACTTAGAGCCCTCTAAAATGGGATGCCCAGGTGAGGGGCCACTCTCAACTTGTTCTGAGGAAATACTGACCTCAGTAAACCACTCTGGTGACTGGAGAATTGGGTGGGAATGGTAACGAGTGGTGTAAACAATCAGGAATGGTTTTTGATTCAGCCTAGACTTCTGGGGAGAAAAATGGTTGATTGAACGTAAGCATGTACTTGTATTCCTTTCAGAAACCTCACTACAGCTATAGTAATGGGATATTCCTTTAAAGACATAGTCCTTCAAGAATAAGGAAAATGGCAAAGAAGAAAACAACCACAAAAACCAATAATACATAATAATAAATCAAATGCTGGAAAGCAAAGGGAGCGTGGTAAATGACCTACCTGACCTGAGAAAGCCAGTTCTTAATCTAGCAGCAAAGAAAGCCAAGAACCAATCTGATGTTTACCACAGATTCTTCCAATAGTCCAGGAATTGATGGCCTCAGGAATGTATAGTAGTGGATCCCTCAGTCTTCTCCTCTTCCCAAGACCACTAGACAGTCGCTCTTCCCACCCCTATCTCTACGCTAATGTAAGGTTGCGGGTCAGTTCTCTGGGGGAGAAAACGCAAGGGTCTCTGGACTGGGCCATACCAGGCAAAATGGAGAGCACAGGGTATTTTACCAAATACAAGGGAATAAAACGAACACCTGCAAACTGATGAGACTCCTCTACCTGTCTCCCTCACTTTGTCTTTACCCTCCAGGCAAGAGATCAGTGTCATTGGAGAATTTACCAGCCCAAGAGCAAAGACCTAAGGACACTGACATTCCCGAGGCTAGTTGTCATTGGAGGGAAAGCCTCTAGCATGGAAGAAAAAATCCAAAACAAATGAAAAAGTAATTAAAGAAATTTGGAAGCAGAGATATGCAGGGAATAGAAAACTTTAAAAAAAGTTGTGATTATTTTCAGAGAGAGAAAATAGGACATACATGAGACAAGAACTGAATGTTAAATACAGAGCCAAAATACCGCTTTCTGCTGTGTATTAAAAAATTATAACAGAAATAAGACTCAATAATAGGAGCGTTAAAAGATGAAAATGAGGAAATAGCCCAGAAAATAAAGGGGAAAAAAGATAAAATAATTAGAGCATCAGATTAGGAAGTCAAAACAATGAGTTCCAGAAAAAGTAAAACAAAGGGGAGGAAATCACTAGCAAAATATTTTAAGAAAATTTCCCACAACTGAAGGATATGACGTTCCAGATTAAAAGGAATTACTAAGTGCCTATGACAAGGCAAATTTTGGGGAAATTTCAGTTTGTCTCTGATGACAAAGAGGCCATTCTGCAAACTGCCAACGAAAGGGAAGACATTACAAACTAAGGACCAGAAATCAGAATGGCTTCTGACTTCCATCAGCAACACCAGAAGCTAGAAAATAATGAGGGAGGCTCCAGACTTCTGAAGCAAGATTATTTCAGTACAGGATTCTGTACCATATAGCTCTAAGCCACTAATAGCACACGATAATAAAGACATTTTCAGACATGCAAGGTTAAAGAAACTACCTCCTACACACCATTTCTCCTGAAGCTAAATGGGATAAATTCTCCACCAAGAATGAGCAGGATGTGGGATATAGGATAGGATATCCAACAAGGGGAGAGATACGGGAAGCCCTTGGGAGAACCCTGCAAGGAGAACCCAGGTACACAGCCTCAGAATAATGGCACCCAGTATAGACTGGAGCAGTCAGAAGACTGCTGTGAGGACTTCCCCAAGAAGACCACACTGATATATCTGAGTGAAACAACAGGAAGTGAATTTGGGATTGAATTAATAATAAGGACATAGAAATCTAAGCAAATAAATAATCAGACAATAACTAAAGCAAGTTTCCATGTTTGTTAAATCCTAGTTGTAACATCCTCTTAGACCTGAAGTGATAAGCAACATAGATAAATGCTTTTTATCAGCTTCCTCCAACTTTATTATTATAAGCATTTAATTTATAAATTTTACCTTATTTTATTTTCCACACACACAAAGTGTGATTTGGCACTGGTGAATACACACAGAATCTTAAAAGTCCAATGTGAACTGAATAGATTTTCTGGGATCTAACACCAAAAAACAACTGCCAAACAACTGTCAGACAGTTCACCCTCTAAGAAAGCTGACTTAGGGGGACAGACTTCTTTGGGAAGATAAGTGTGAGAAGGGGTGTGTGTGTGTGTGTTTTCCCCATGCTCAGTAGTGCCTGACTCTTTGTGATCCCACAGACTGTAGCCCACCAGTCTCCTCTGTCCATTGGCTTTTCCAGGCAAGAAAAGCCATGCCTTCCTCCAGGGGATCTTCCCGACCCAGGGATTGAACCTACATCTCCTGTGTCTCCTGCATTGGCAAGCAGATTCTTTGCCACTGAGCCAGCAGGAAAGTAATAGGAGGAATTTAAGGGAAATTTCTACCACACAGACTGCAGAAATATATAGGAAGGCAAACAAGGCCCAAGGAGAAAGCTCTGCTGAGATAAAAATGCTGAAAGCGGGCTTGGGCCCTGCCTCAAAGGCAACAGCTGAATAACCAAAAAAGAGCAAGGAAGAAGACCTTGCCCAATCCTGGGGTTAGTGTGGGGCTCTGAGAAAGAACAACATGTGGTAACATGACTCCTGAGGGCAAAGAGCATTGCTATTCAGGAGCACATGACATCTTGATCTGAGGACCATAGACTCTCTATCTTGACCAGAGAGGGTTAGTGTCATACTAGTAACACAGGAGCACCGCGAGCATGTGGACCAGCAGCCTTCATGTCCAGCACCCATGAAAGGTAGATGTGAGTCTATTAAGGCACCTTGACGGAAACTTGAATTTTGTTCTTTTCTGTAAATCACAGGGAAACTGAAGGTCTGTACGTCGCATTTCCTGGTGTTGAAAGCAATAAAGGACCAGCACTTAGAGTCAGTTGTGAGATGTATCTCTACTTAGGAGTTGCCTTAAGATAGGGTTTCTGTGACAGAAAAGGAGGAGGCCACCCCATTGGCGACTTTCCTGAGGCTCCCGCTGTCCATGGCTGAGCAGAGCAGTCATTGCAACAGGGGCATGGGCCGTGAGGACAGAACCCCCCAGGACAACAAGGCAGATTTCTGGTGAAGACAGTGTCCCCACACAGGTAAGCAAGCGTCTCCAAGTACCACTAGGAAGAAAGCTGAGCGCACATGGTGCCAGCTGCTGGAGGCTGGCTCAGGATGAGAAGGGAAGAGCATCTGAGTCTCTAGATGATGTTAGATGTCAGGACAGGGTGTTCAAGGCCTACCCCTGAAGAGGCCGGGGTGGGGTCCTGCATTTAGCCAAGCACAATTCAAAGTGGTCTTCAACTGCCATGAGGGATTCTGGAATGTCACTGCTGAGGAAGCGCTCCAGGAGAAGCTGCTTGTTGGGCTCCCCAGCCGCTGGACAAGCAGTTACCACAGCAGTACTGCTTCGTGTCAGAGACAGTGCTGTCACAGCAGCAAATCTTTCCTCTCACAAACGCAGCCATGTTCGTCCGTGATGAGGTGCTTCCCTTGATTGGAGTTCTGCACTGGTTGCTGGACTGACTGGCATTGCCCCAGTTAAACTGTACTTTCCATGGAATGGGCTGATCATGGTCTTGACCCTGGAGAAGATTCCGATCTCTTACTGCCCTCTTCTGCTTGAAGGTGCTGGTGAGGAAGTAGAGGAGCAAAAGCCGGATGACCAGGACAAGCACCCACCTCTCCCACAAGAGCCAGTGCCACATCGTGGCCGCCAGGTTTACCATCCTGTTAAGAGCATGTGGGCCCTGCTCCTGTGTGGCATGGCTCCTATGCAGCCGGCAGCCCCATGGCTCAAGGGGGCACCAGTACCCTCTATTATAGAAGCTAGATAAGTTAACACCCAAATAGCATACTTGAGTCACTCCTGGTTCTGCTCTCTCACTGATTGACTTAACATCCACCATCCTCTTAGTATAGTGGTGAGTATCCAGCCTGTCATGTGGGAGACCAGGGCTTGGTTTCCCCAACAGGGAACAGGGAGGCAACATTCCCTAGGGCTTCCCTGGTGGCTCAGATGGTAAAAAATCCACCTGCCAATGCAGGAGACTCACGTTTGAGTCCTGAGTTGGGAAGATCCCCTTAGAAGGGGGTGGCAGCCCACTCCAGTATTCTTGCCTGGAGATTCTCATGGACAAAGGAGCCTGATTGGTGGGCTACAGTCCATGCTGCTGCTGCTGCTAAGTCGCTTCAGTCGTGTCTGACTCTGTGCGACCCCATAGACAGTAGCCCACCAGGCTCCCCCGTCCCCTGGACTCTCCAGGCAAAAACACCGGAGTGGGTTGCCATTTTCTTCTCCAGTGGGGTTGCATTAAATCAGACATGACTGAGCAACTAACACTAATCACAAGCAGATTCTAAGTTTTTACTGTGTTAGCTGGTTCTAGAACTGACTAGAAGTTAGGATACTTTAAGGCTATCTCAGGTCTTCATCTGCCTTTTCTAAAAGCAATTTATTTGTACTCAGTACCTGATAATTCTGTTCTGAACCTGAAATCTGATTTCACCCCCCCCCCCGAAATTTCCAGTCATATCAGAGATGTGGTGAGTTCCCAAACTGCTGTCCTTTGCACTCTTTTTCTTCAGAGTTTGTGATGATCGACTCCCTCCCCTCTTCAGAGCTCTCCTGTCTTGTGCAACAGTTTTTCTCTATTGGTTGTGTTTCTCCCACTCCGTACCTTCTTTACTGTTTCCCTTTTTGTGAAGTCTTATTCTTACCCTTCTTTGCTTGCTTTGTCCTTTCTCTGTAGATGACTTAGCCTGTTTTCATGTTTCTAAATGCCACCTTGGTTCTAATAACTTTTAAGTCTCTATTTCTGGCTTTAATTTCTCAGTTGCAGACCTGAATTCCCAATTGGTCGTCTGAACATCTTTACTGGAATGTTCAAAACTGAAGCCATTTTCTTTGTATAATTTCCTTTCTTCACCCCCTCCCTCCCCTACAGCCTGTTGTTCTTATGTGATTGAATTTCTGCTAAATGCCCACCATCCTTCTAGTCCTCCTAACGTTAACTTACTCATTTGTTTCTACATGCTGCTACTGCTGCTGCTAAGTTGCTTCAGTCGTGTCCGACTCTGTGCGACCCCATAGATGGCAGCCCACCAGACTTCTCCGCCCCTGGGATTCTCCAGGCAAGAACACTGGAGTAGGTTGCCATTTCCTTCTCCAGTGCACGAAAGTGAAAAGTGAAAGTGAAGTCACTCAGTCGTGTCCGACTCTTAGCGGCCCCATGGACTGCAGCCCACCAGGCTCCTCTGTCCATGGATTTTCCAGGCAAGAGTACTGGAGTGGGGTGCCATTGATATCTTAATAACTGCGCATTGTATATCTCTTCTCTCGGTTCTCTTTTCTTCTCTCTATGTATCTCCTTTCACTGCTTGGTCATCATTATCTTCTTAAAAGCCCTCTTTGAATCATATTTCTTTCCTTTTTTCTTTAAGTTATTGTTGGCTCTTTCTTTTCCCTTTCTCTTAAATATTTACTTATTTGCTGTGCTGGGTCTTAGCTGTGGCACACAGGGTCTTCAGTCTTCCTTGGGGCACGCAGGGTCTTTAGTTGCTGCACGGGCATGTGGGATCTAGTTCCCTAACTAAGGGTCGAACCTGGGCCCCCCGCATTGGGAGGGTGGAGTCTTGGCCACTGGACCATCAGGAAAGTCTCATATTACTTTATTTCTTTAAATGCTTTTTATAGGATCTCTAGTGTCTATAGGATAAAATTAAAATTTGCAATTACACTAAAGTCTCTCTGTATTCTGACCAGAACTTGACTCTCTCCCATCATCTTTTTTTTACCCATCACAGATTCTCTAGGTTCTCTGGGCTCATAGGTCTACTTCAGGTTCCCCATGCATTCTCATACTTGGGCTTCTGCTCACGTTGGGCATCAGCCTGGTTGTCTTGCTGTAGTCACTCATTCTGCTTCCCTCATCTGTGATAATCACATTTGTCCTGAGGCCCAGTTAGATATCTCCTCTTGGCAATTGTTTCCTTTATTCCACTAATCAGAATTCATAGCATTTATCTCTGATAAGCAGTTCCTCTTTTACATCTAATACTGAAAGTATGTCCTTACCCTTTTAATAAGTTGTTGGTGTGTATCTTCTTTACCAGATTGGAACTTCTTAGTTGACAAGACTGTAGCTTCACTTTGGTGTTGTCATGGCAACTGACAGGTTTTGTGCATTGTTGCCGAATAAGTGAGTGACTGATTGTTGAGCAGATGACTGACATGAGACACACTAGAGAAACCTTTGCTTGACTTTTTCAGGTGAGACACTTCAAAGTAAAAGATAATCTTAGCTGTGGGAAATATTCTTTCCCTCTAGCCGCCCTCCGCAGGGAAAACCACATCCACTTCAGAGAAATATTTTTGGAATGAAATCAGAGAATTAGCATCATTACGTGGCCGCAAGGACTATAAACAGTTACTGCAATCGCCACAGTTGGTTCTGATAAGTGTGAAGTTGGTATGCGCCACTGTCCATGTTAATAAGTCATAGCACTCAGTGTGCCTGGCTGCACATGGCAGATCTGATCTCTTGAGCTGTGCTGCTAGTTGATTGGAGGAGGGCATGGCAACCCCCTCTAGTATTCTTTTCTGGAGAATCCCATGGACAGAGGAGCCTGGCAGGCTACAGTCCATGGGTTGCTAAGAGTCGGACACAACTGAAGTGATACAGCATGCGTGCTAGTTGATATTGTAACCATAGTGGTGTTCGTGAGCATGACACCTATGCTTTTTTTTCTAAAAGATTTTGTTAGTAGTAAATAGCTTTTATTAAATATTATCTTGCTCCTATACAGAATGGTAAGAGAAAATACATCCTTTTAATAACAGAAAATGATCTTTTTTAAAAAATTATTTAATTTTTTGCTGTGCTGAGTCTTGTTGACTAAAACACGATGTACAACTTCAGAGTTGTGAGTTAAGTTTTGTCTGGAGCAAAATGAGGACTGCAGTCGGTGAGGCAGCATAGCTCTGAGAGACTGCTCCAAAGCGGCAGTGGGGGAAAGTCCATATATAAGGTTTTGGTGATGGGGGAGTTCAATACCATGCTGCTGCTGCTAAGTCGCTTCAGTCCTGTCCGACTCTGTGCAGCCCCATAGACAGCAGCCCACCAGACTCCCCCGTCCCTGGGATTCTCCAGGCAAGAACACTGGAGTGGGTTGCCATTTCCTTCTCCAATGCATGAAAGTGAAAAGTGAAAGGGAAGTCGCTCAGTGGTGTCCAACTCTTCGCGACTCCATGAACTGCAGCCTACCAGGCTCCTCCATCCATGGGATTTTCCAGGCAAGAGTACTGGAGTGGGGTGCCATCGCATGAAGCACTCATTTTACAAAAGGTTTTTTGTTAGTCATGAGGATCTGATGTCACCATGAAGGGGTTTAGTGCTTCTGTAGATATGGGGAGATGAAAGGATTGAGATCATAAAATCTGTTTCTAAAAACATCCAACTATCTAAAGACCTGTCTCACCAATTTCCCTGGAGCACAGAGTGCTTCACTCCACCCTGAACTCCCTTGAGGGTTGTTGAAGGTCAACAGCCATAGCAGCATGGGGCTCAATCTCCATAGAGGCAGATGGCAAAAGCCTTTGTTGTTCAGTCATTGGCAGTGCTCTTGGTAAGTGCCAATTTGTAGTTGACAGTCTCCATGCTCTATACAGTCTTTCTCTAGTTGCCGTGTGAGGGCTTCTCATTGCAGGGGTTTCGCTTGTTGTGGAGTATGGGCTCTAGGTGCACTAGCTCAGTAGCTGTGGCTCTCAGATTTAGTTGCCCTGCAGCATATGGGATATTCCTGGACCAGGGGTCAAACCTGTGTCTTCTGCATTGGCAGGCAGATTCCTAACCACTGGACCACCAGGGAAGTCCAAACAGTTTATCCTTTATGTTGCATTTCAGCTTGATAGCACAAACGTGTGTACTATTGTTGGAGTTAACGGTTATAAGATTAATTAGTATATCAAAATCGCAAGAGCAGATTTAGCAGTTACTTCATAGATAGGAAGTTTACTGTGGTAGGAAAGAAGGTGCCTGTCTGTGACTGGAACTCTCTGTTCTCTCTGGAAGGATTGCTTTATTAGAGGCACTCATGGGCAGTGGAAATGGCACAAGGTTTGAAGTTACTGTAACTGGCTTCAAATTTCACCTCTTCTCATCATTACCCCTCAGCCTCAGCTTCCTTATCCAGTGAGATTTTTATTATGGTTTGAAAGAAGAATGCAAGACCAACAACATAAATTTTGATTTGAGACAAACTTCAGTTCTCTCTGACTCTTACAAAACCATGGAACCAGTGAGATAATGGAGTAAGTGTTAGTTTCTCATTTTGCCTGGACAGGTTTAAATTAACCCAATAAGGAAATTGGAGGTGTGGCATCTTAGGAAACATCCTGTCTCCGTATCTCATGACTTTACTCATTTGTTTTTCCATTTTTACTTGCACAGTTTGGCAAATTCCTTTCTTCTAAAGTACAGCCTAATTCACCATTCTGTTATGTAACTTGAGGTAGAAAGATGGGAGTGGAGTTGTTTATAGTGCGTCTTGAGATTTAATTTTGAGACTTAATCTTGGCTTTTGACTGCTATAGGAACTTTTCCAAAATGAAAAAATATATGATTTAGGTAAGTGGAGCCAAATTATCTAAACATTGCTTACTTTAGTTGCGCCAGTGGTCTCTCTTTCTCTCCCCTTTCCCCCATCTCTCCCTCCCTCTCAGTTTCCTCCTCCATCCCTCCGCATTCTTATTTTTTGGAGGGAGGAGGAGCAGGGAACAGGATTGGCTCAGCTACTTACAAAAGCCTTTTTAGTTTGTATTTCAAACAGAAGGATTTGTAAATCAGATAGGTGGAACATCTAGTTATGTTTGTGTCCAAAACAGCCTGAAGCTGCCTCCAGGGATGAAACCTGTTTTTTTATGACCCTAAGGGCTTCCCGGGTGGCTCCATGGTAAAAGAACCCACCTGCCAGTGCAGGAGGCACAGGAGATGCTGGTTCCATACCTGGGCTGGGAAAATCCCCTGGAAAAGGAAATGGCAACCAACTCCAGTATTCTTGCCTGGGAAATCCCATGGACAGAGGAGCCTGGCAAGCTACAGATCAGGGGGTCACAAGGAGTCCAACACAGATTCGTGACTGAGCACACACACACATGCATGCTCTTGGCACTCACCTGCCGTCTAATTTCTGTAGTAACAATGCTCAAGAAAGGAAGTTCCCAAGTTTCTCATAAAGCTGTTGTATCTGTTGGATTGTTCTGGTTAACTTCTTTTCTCTGAAATGTACAGCCTATTTTCTTTTTCTTCAGAAATTTACAGGTTTAACTGTTTTCCATTTTAATTGATGGTTAATATATCACAACAGGAAATTCCCATCTAGTTCATTTTTTTCTTTTGCTTCCAAAATAATTTTGATTGTTTTTTGCATATTTTTTTCTAACTCTGCAGAGTAGAAAATAACAAGATAAACTCAAGGTAGAAAAGAATAAAAAGAAGATGAATTCTTGGGATGGGAAGGAAATAAAAGAAACTTGAAATAGGAAGAGAACTGGTGATACAGATTATTATTTTATGTCAGTTTATTTTTCAATTTAGAGGTCTTTCAGTTTTTTCCCTTTTACTTTAATCAAAGTAGTGCCATCAGAGTCAAAAGCATAGTTAAACAAACCTTTTGTAATTAGTTTTTAAAAGTAGAAATTGTAGGAAGTATCCAGATGTGTGTTAGGAACCAGATGATCTAGGAAGGGAGCCAGTGAAATAATACATTGGGAGTGACTGAAAGTAAGAGAGAGAAAAATATATTTACAAGCAGACTATCATCAGTAGTACACAAAAAACAGTTAGATAAAAATAGCCTTGGAGCAGCCGCTGAAGGCTAGAAAGTTCCACAGTGGTAGATAAGCCTCCCAAAAAAGAAACCCCTTGCAGAATAGGAGTGAGGGGGAAACGTGGCCTCTTCTAATAACATTTGACATAAGTGATATAGCATAGGGTCGTTGGTAAAGATGAGCTTTTTGTAACTAGATGTGTTTCTTTGGTTAATAAATTAGAATTATACTAAAATTTTCATAAGCTTTCCTAAGACTTAGCAGTAAATTTGACTACTACTCTATTGTATTTATGCCTAAATAATACATTCCTATATCATATTATTACTTGTCTTAATCAGTTCCCGCTGTGATAAGAGGATACCATGGAGTGGGTGGTTTGAACAGCAAACATTTAATGTCTGCTAAGGGCCCTCTGGTGTTGGAGAAGACTCTTGAGAGTCCCTTGGACTGCAAGGAGATCCAACCAGTCCATTCTGAAGGAGATCAGCCCTGGGATTTCTTGGGAAGGCATGATGCTAAAGCTGAAACTCCAGTACTTTGGCCACCTCATGCGAAGAGTTGACTCATTGGAAAAGACTCTGATGCTGGGAGGGATTGGGATTCTCTGATGCAGGAGGAGAAGGGGACGACAGAGGATGAGATGGCTGGATGAACAGAGTCTGAGCGAACTCCGGGAGTTGCTGATGGACAGGGAGGCCTGGTGTGCTGCAATTCATGGAGTCGCAAAGAGTCGGACACGACTGAGCGACTGAACTGAACTGAACTGAACTGAAGGGCCCTCTTCTGGGCTGCAGACTGCTGACTTCCTGTATGCTAACTCATGGTGGGAAGAAGGCATGGGAGCTCTCTGGGGTCCCTTTTGTAAGGGTACCAATTCTGTTCATGAGAACTCCTCCCTCATAACCTGATTACCTCCTGGAGGCCCCAACTCCTAATCCCACCATGCTGGGGGTTAGAATTTCAACACGTGAATTTGGGGGACACCAAGATTTAGCCCATTGCACTACTGTTGTCACACCATCATGCAAACCTCGAAAGGGTCTTACTGAAGGACCAGGTTATTGTAAATAATAGCTTCTGTAAAAGCACAGTATATTCTAATAGCTTCTGTAAAAGCACAGTATATTCTAGTGTCCATTTATATTTGAAGGTGGATTCTTGAGGCTAAGAAGTGTTTTTAAATTAGAAACTGGATATAAGAAAACTGTTAAAATGCCATGGAGACTGTGATTAATAGCATCATGATCTGTTGTTGAATCTGAAGGCATAAAGGGCAGGAAGACAATGGGGTGGGTAGGAATGAGGTGGGGTACAGAATCTAGAGAGTGGTTTGAGTGGGGAGGGGAGCAGAAGATCGGTATTCTGTATGAGACAACCAGGGGAAAATGGCATTATTTAAGGGACGTTTTGTCAAGATCTGAAAGAAAAATTGCCAGAATTGTAAATAGGTTATGAGTTTCCACGTTAAATGAGTCTACAAAGTGCTCAGCACAGTGAATAAATAAACACCTATTTCAAAGCACATCTTCGGGAAATTTCAAAACATCTTTGATGAGGAGGACCTTCTAAGAGTTTTCAGGAATTGAAAACAGAAACAAAAATATGCTATATGACATTCGAGTAAGAGTGGCATCGAGTTCTTGACAGCAATGTTAGAGGCTAAGACCACAGAGTAGTGCTGTTAAAGTTCCAATTGAACATGACTTCTAAACTGAAATTATATTTCAAGCTAAACGATCCGTCAAGTAACAGAAGGGGAATATTGAAAAGGACAAGAAGAAGACAGAGGAAATCCCCAAAACATTGGTGAAAGGAAGTCCCGGGATGGCAGCTGGATAGCTGAGAGAATGTCCAATCCAGATTGGAATGAGGGGATGGTAGGGTTTTAGGCACTTCTCAATTTAATCTCAACTTTTCTAGATAATATTCTTACAGCACTAGGTTTTATTTAGAAATGTTGAGATAAATGCCATAAGGAGAGGCTAAAAATTAAAAGAAAGAATGCCTTTGGTGGGCTGCTGTTTTTTCTTTATTAGCTTATTTGATTTTAAGTATAGTTGTTATTTTTCCCACAATGTACATCTATTAATAAAGTAATGTGTAATTTAAGGAAACAACCTTCTCTAAATGTGTAAAATCAGCATGATAGTTACTACTTTATAGGGTTCTATAAAAAAAGGATATTAAAATTAAATTCCCCAGCAGAATGCTGGCACATACTGGGTGCTCATTGAATGTTTGTTTCTTTTTTTCAGTCAGTTTTGCTATATTTTCTATGAGGAAAAAAAAACAAAAACAACTTAAGTTCCGAACAAGTCAATGTATGAACACATTTAAAAGCCAACTAGTTTTTAAGTAGGGCACTGAAATTTCAGACTTTAAGTATAAACTGCTGCTGCTGCTGCTGCTAAGTCGCTTCAGTCGTGTCTGACTCTGTGCGACCCCAGAGACGGCAGCCCACCAGGCTCCCCTGTCCCTGGGATTCTCCAGGCAAGAACACTGGAGTGGGTTGCCATTTCCTTCTCCAATGCATGAAAGTGAAAAGTGAAAGTGAAGTCGCTCAGTCGTGTCCGACTCTTTACGACCCCGTGGACTGCACCCTACCAGGGTCCTCCGTCCATGGGATTTTCCAGGCAAGAGTATTGGAGTGGGGTGCCATTGCCTTCTCCGTAAGTATAAACTATGTATTGTTTAATAGATCATGACAAGCATTCTAGATTCCAGATTTTTCATTAAAGCAACTCCTTTCATTAAAAAAAATGTCACAGATAGTAAAAATGTAATCAGAAATGAAGTACACACCCCAAAATTAATTTGACGAAATTTAACACCCTTTCTTTCAACCACTCTGGATATACTTCTTGCTAATAATAGTTTAGAAAAAATCTATCTCCAGTAATATTTAGATCAGTGTTTATTATACATTAATGTATTTTGGTTGATGATATTGTTGACTAAATTGCCTTATCAGAGTCATTTGTGGCAGAAAAAACATAAATGTTGTTGACTGCTAAAGTGAAGGCACGGATGGGAATCCGCCTGCCAATGTGGGGGACGTGGGTTCAATCCCTGGTCAGGGGAGATTTCACGTGCCACAGAGCAGTTAAGCCCCGTGTGCCTCAGTGCTGAAGTCTGCGTGCCTAGAGCCATGCTCTGCAACAAGAGAAGCCGCTGCAGCAAGGAGCCAGTGCACCACCACTAGGGAGTAGCCCCCACCCTCCTCCCCTAGAGAAAGCCCACGCGCAGCAACAGAGACCCAGCACAGCTAGCTTCAGTTCCGCTTTACTACAGCATTATGATCAGGTGACTAGTAAGCCCCACACAGTCTTTCCTTAAAATTATTTCACTGGGTAAGTCCAGAAGACTGAGCTAATACTGGCCTGGAATATGAGGAACATAGAGGGATGTGTTACTTTATTTTACTATTGCTACTTGAAATATATACCCAAGATCCTTCAAGCTACTATCCTACATACCTACTGAGAAGTTATTTCACAGAGCATTTCATTTGTACCTCTCCTTGGGTAATTTATAATGTCAGCATTTTCATATCAAAGCACCTACAATTACAGTGTAGGGTCTATGGTGTCTTATTTCAGATTTTCTTGGTAAGAATAATATTCTTTTGACAAAGTTACAGACTTTATCAGGCTTCTCTGATGGCTGAGAGGGTAAAGCGTCTGCCTACAATGCAGGAAACCCAGGTTCCATCCCTGGGTCAGGAAGATCCCCTGGAGAAGGAAATGGCACCCCATTCCTGTACTCTTGCCTGGAAAATCCCATGGATGGAGGAGCATGGTAGGCTACAGTCCATGCGGTCACAAAGAGTCGGACACAACTGAGCCACTGCACTTTCCTTTCCTTTCACAGATTTTATCTCATGATGGCAGTTGCAGGGGGTGTATGCTAGATCATGTTATAAACGCATTAAAAGTGTTCTCTGATAAAAGAATTAAGTGTAAAAACAGAAGGAAAGCGTAAATGGAAGAAAAAGAAAACAGTTTAGACAGTCTATGGCAATGATAGCTTGTAAATGATAGCTGGTAAATAAAGAAATCCATACAGATATTTATCACAAAGCTTTTTGAAGGAAAGATGCCATGTCAAATCAGGGATGAATGATATTAATTGTTCTTACACAACCCCCTCTCCCTGCTTTTTACAGCCTCCCTCACCCACACACACAAAATACTATTTTTATTTTGTTTTAACAAACTCTTATATAGTGGTTTGTGCCAGGGATAATTCTAAGCACTTGACAAATATTTACTTACTAAACTCTGTTAGCTAGGTACTATTATTATCTTTGTTTGTTTGCTTTTTAAATATTTAATGAAACCAAGGTGGTGCTTTTCCAGGACTTCTGTAAGTAGTGAATGGCACTGCTGGTGTTTGAAGCTGGTAATCTGGCCCTAGAGTTAGTCCTGTGAACCTCTATGCTCTTTCTGCTGCTTGCCTTGGAGTGATGAACAAAAGAGGAAGAGTTCTCTACTCCTGGGTCCTATGATGCCATCAATGGTTATTTCCTTATACCATAAAAAAAAAAATAAATTTATTAGCAGTTATCTGTTTTACTGTCACTTAGTGGAAAATAATGTGCAGTCATTTATTCAAAAATATAAAAACAGAATATGAAGGGTTTTGTTGCTGTTGGCAGTTTTGGGAATAACTGTGATGAATGAAATTCTGTTTACTAAAGATGCAACTTCACGCATCATTTAGAGAACTTCTTTACCAAGAACATGTTTGGCACTTAATAACACTCAATAAATATTGAGTCTAATTAAACAGTGAACAAGGATGCACTATATATTTACAGCATTTTCCAATTCATCATATTCTTTTTAATTTCACGTTTGCTTGGGTATGGTGTAGAATTTAAAATATGCATCATAAATGTCTTAGGAAGCTTTGAATGTTTTATATGTTTTTGAATGATCATTTAAATCAGGCAACAGCTGATGGTACAGGGTGAAGCATGATCCATAATAATTATATTTTACAAACTCATTTTGTCCTAAAACTTCTCTAAGGACAAAAGTATATCCTTAATTAAAGTCAGTGCTGTGGCCTTTCTCTTGCCAGTGAGATGGAAACCACTGTATTTATTTCCTAACATGAGGGAGAAAGGACTATTTCCAGTTCTCATACACAGACATTCCTGTTGTTACTTCTCTGGACGGCCTCCTGAGAGATCTAATAATAGGAGTGTGAGTCTGTCCTTAGTCACCAGTGACTATTTCCTTAGCAAATTCATTAACCTCTCTTTTATCTCTCAGTTTGTAACCCCAGTAAATTATCAGTTAAGTGTTAGACTTCCCTGAAATATAGCTCTTTTCCACTCATCTCTGTTTTCTATCAATATGATTTTTAGACCAGTATGTTAAACAGGTTATTTAGATTTAAATTCATTCAAAAGCCCAAGCCATCTGTGCTCTGATTTTATTACATCCTAGGGCAGATTTATCTATTGATAGTTACCACTGTTGAAGATAGGTTAAAGAATATAGTTCAAGCATATAATCATAATTCTTGAATATGTTAAAAAAATTTTTTTTTCATTTTTTATTGGGATACATAACTACTGTCACTGAAACAATTTCTCAGAGATGATTTTCAAGTTTTTCAATGGTTTTTAGCTTCAGCAATAGTAAATTTATATGCTGTGTTTTATTGCCAAGAGAAAATATGTTATCCATTGTGACAGAAAAAATTGTTATTAAAGCAGATGGTAAATCCTTGAATGTAGTGTTTTTGTTACTGAACTACATGGTATTTTTGTTTGCTTGTTTGTTTATTGTTTTTTGGTAGGATTGCTGGTTTAAAATTGACTTAAATTTAAAATTTAAATTTAAATTAAAATTTAAAATTAAAATTTAAAATTGACTGGTTTAAAATTATGTCTCATAATTCTGTGCCTTTTCTATCAGGGTATTTACCTTTACTGGAAGACTAACTTATTTCTTATTATGTAGAACTTTATTTGATAATTATAAATTGTTTTAACTGTATGGACATATATTTAGAAGAAAGTTTTAACTTCTTGAAGTTATTTTTTATATTTACTGATATTTTCTAAACCAAAAAATGATTATTCATGGAGTTATTTTCATGTCCACAGTGTTTTACATTTTGGCAGATGATTCATCTCAGCTTTTAAAATAAGATAAAAATCTCATATTATTACTTAGGAACTTTCAAATATAACCCTTCTCAAAAAATAGGGGGAACATATATGTATTTCAAAATGTAATATTTGAAATGAAAATGTAAAACGACTAATATCATAAAATGGGATAGAGGTGCCCTCTTGGAGCCTAGAATAAAATTGAATAAAAGGGTCTAATTTTATTACTGTCACCATCCTAATGGTTCAGAAGTACTGAATAGAAGTACCACTGATTAATTTTCCCCTTGCTTAAGAATTTAAATTTTCTTTGGGGAATGGATTTTCTGTTAAAAAATAATCTGAACCATCTTTGAATCAGATCAGATCAGTTGCTCAGTCGTGTCCGACTCTTTGCGATTCCATGAATCGCAGCACACCAGGCCTCCCTGTCCATCACCAGCTCCCGGAGTTCACTGAGACTCACGTCCATCGAGTCAGTGATGCCATCCAGCCATCTCATCCTCTGTCGTCCCCTTCTCCTCTTGCCCCCAATCCCTCCCAGCATCAGAGTCTTTTCCAATGAGTCAACTCTTCGCATGAGGTGGCCAAAGTACTGGAGTTTCAGCTTTAGCATCATTCCTTCCAAAGAAGTCCCAGGGCTGATCTCCTTCAGAATGGACTGGTTGGATATCCTTGCAGTCCAAGGGACTCTCAAGAGTCTTCTCCAACACCACAGTTCAAAAGCATCAATTCTTCGGCACTCAGCCTTCTTCACAGTCCAACTCTCACATCCATACGTGACCACAGGAAAAACCATAGCCTTGACTAGATGAACCTTTTTTGGCAAAGTAATGTCTCTGCTTTTGAATATGCCAACTAGGTTGGTCATAACTTTCCTTCCAAGGAGTAAACGTCTTTTAATTTCATGGCTGCAGTCACCATCTGCACTGATTTTGGAGCCCAGGAAAATAAAGTCTGACACTGTTTCTACCGTTTCCCCATCTATTTCCCATGAAGTGATGGGACCGGACGCCATGATCTTCGTTTTCTGAATGTTAAGCTTTAAGCCAACTTTTTCATTCTCCTCTTTGACTTTCATCAAGAGGCTCGTTAATTCTTCTTTACTTTCTGCCATAAGGGTGGTGTCATCTGCATATCTGAGGTTACTGATATTTCTCCTGGCAATCTTGATTCCAGCTTGTGCTTCTTCCAGCCCAGCGTTTCTCATGATGTACTCTGCATATAAGGTAAATAAACAGGGTGACAATATACAGCCTTGACGAACTCCTTTTCCTATTTGGAACCAGTCTGTTGTTCCATGTCCAGTTCTAACTGTTGCTTCCTGACCTGCATACAGATTTCTCAAGAGGCAGATCAGGTGGTCTGGTATTCCCATCTCTTTCAGAATTTTCCACAGTTTATTGTGATCTGTACACTCAAAGGCTTTGGCATAGTCAATAAAGCAGAAATAGATGCTTTTCTGGAACTCTCTTGCTTTTTCCATGATCCAGCGGATGTTGGCAATTTGATCTCTGGTTCCTCTGCCTTTTCTAAAACCAGCTTGAACATCAGGAAGTTCACGGTTCACGTATTGCTGAAGCCTGGCTTGGAGAATTTTGAGAATTACTTTACTAGCGTGTGAGATGAGTGC
>NW_011494861.1:19940000-19979364 GCF_000754665.1 Bison bison bison
TCATAGTGATGCTTTCTAAGGCCCACTTGACTTCACATTCCAGGATGTCTGGCTCTAGGTCAGTGACCACACCATCGTGATTATCTGGGTCATGAAGATCTTTTTTGTACAGTTCTTCTGTGTATTCTTGCCATCTCTTCTTAATATCTTCTGCTTCTATTAGGTCCATACCATTTCTGTCCTTTATCGAGCCCATCTTTGCATGAAATGGTCCTTTGGTATCTCTGATTTTCTTGAAGAGATCTCTAGTCTTTCCCATTCTGTTGTTTTCCTCTATTTCTTTGCATTGATCGCTGAAAAAGGCTTTCTTATCTCTTCTTGCTGTTCTTTGGAACTCTGCATTCAGATGTTTATATCTTTCCTTTTCTCTTTTGCTTTTTGCTTCTCTTTTTTTCACAGCTATTTGTAAGGCCTCCCCAGACAGCCATTTTGCTTTTTTGCATTTCTTTTCCATGGGAATGGTCTTGATCCTGTCTCCTGTACAATGTCATGAACCTCAGTCCATAGTTCATCAGGCACTCTATCTATCAGATCTAGGCCCTTAAATCTATTCGAATCTATTTGACATATAATATTGTGTTAATTTAAGGTGTACAACATGTTACTTTGATAACATTTATGTATTGTAACATGAAAGCCATTGTAACACTATTTATCACGTTATGTAATTGTGATACAATTTTGTTGCTTATATTTATTATATGTGCTTTAGATCACTGTGGCCTGTTTAAACACTATCCTTTGCAAGTTTGTACCCTTAAACATCAGTTTTATCCCCTCAAACCCATCCCCTGGTAACCACCATTATTATCTGATTGTTTGAGTTTGACGTTTTATATTTCACATATAAAGTTTATGTCATACAGTATTGGTCTCTCCGTGTCTGACTTACCTCACTTATCAAACTGTGTTCAGGATCCTTGCATGTTGTCAGAAATGTCAGGCTATCCTTCTTTCTTACTGCTGAATAATATTTCATTCATATATAAACCATATCATATTTATCCATTCATCTGTTGATGGGCATTTAGGTTGTTTCTATATCTTGAATATTGTGAATAAAGCTGCAATAAGTGTGGGAGTGTATATATTTCTTAAAAACACTGTTTTCATTTCCTTTGGTTATGTACTCAATAGTGGAGTTACTGGACTGTATGGTAGACCTGCTTTTAACTTTTTGAGAAACTGCCATATTGTTTTCCATACAATTGAACCAATTTATATTCCCATCAATACTGTATGAGGGTTCCTTTTTTTTTTTTCTTTGTATGGCATCCTTTCCAGAACTTGTTGTCCCTTGTCTTTTAGATAATGACCATTTTGACAGGTGTGAGGTGATAATATTTCATTGTAGTTTTGATCTGCATTTCCCTGCTGCTGCTGCTGCTGCTGCTAAGGCGCTTCAGTCATGTCCAACTCTGTGCGACCCCATAGACGGCAGCCCACCAGGCTCCTCCGTCCCTGGGATTCTCCAGGCAAGAACACTGGAGTGGGTTGCCATTTCGTTCTCCACTGCATTTCCCTGCTGATATGATATTGTGCATCTTTTCACATGTCCGTTGTCCATTTTGATGTCCTCTTTGCTTCACAATTTTCCTCTTGGAGTTCTACTAGACTTTAGCTTGCTTCAGATAGTTGTAAGAGAATAATGGAAGTAATAAAGCCCACGTAACCTGCATGATGCAGTAGCGTTTGGATTTTATAGTACATGTATGCGTTCCTGTGTCAGTGATGTGCAAAAGATGACCATACCATATTTTTTGCTTTTCATAAGTAGGTTTATCGAAACAGTAGCCCACACGTACAAATATTCTTTAGCATTAAGGCAAAAGCAAATGCCTAATGACATACTTTTACTGAAACCAAATGTTATCTGCATTAAATGGGGAAAGTGGGCTAAATTCTTCAGTTGTGACAGTAGATGAGCTTAACAGGAAATCAACAAGCTGAGCAGATAGTTAAATTTTCAAAGGCACTGAAGAAAATGAGTTTTTGATGGCTTTATTAAAGTTCAGCTTAAGCTCTTAAATGAGGAGAGCCAGTGTCACAGGCATGTCCCTGGCTCCGTGAACACACTGAGATCTCCATTAATATCCAGCCCTGCCCCAGAATGCTTTTAGTTGCTTTTTGATGTTTATTAATGAATTTTTTTCATAGAAATAGAAGTGTTGCTTTTGTTTCCATAGTATATTGTTTACTCATACACTGAAAGTAGAAAAAGATTTGCTTGGAGTTTTCCACATAGATGTTTTTTTTTTTCCTTTGAAATATGGCACTATTCCTATAAGAGCCTGACTGTTGAGAAGGGTGACTGATGTGTGAGTTTTGCCTGCTCTTTGTAATGCTTTCTCCTGGCCAGTGGCCATTTCAGGTAAGCAGATGCAGTCTACTAAATCATCTTTGCTGGAGAAGCAAGGCAGTGCTCTAATGCCTCGCCAGGAGTTGTAGGAACATTGAGCAGCCATCAGAACGGTCACTTGTTTGGCATGTGCCTTCTCTAAACACTTGTGAGTGTTTGCTAACCATCCGACTAATAGGTCCTCGGTCCCTATAATGCCTTTTTTTTTTTTTTAATCAAAAGAGAAGTTTGCCTTGTGGTCCCATCATATACAAATAAAATGAAATAAAAATTAGAATTTCGGTGGTATTTTTGAGTAAGTGGGTGACTGTGATTTTTGTCATTCCAGTTATAAACAATGATTTCCTTTTCTAATACGAACTCCAAAAAGAATGCAGTGGGAAAGCCACAGCATCAGAATGTTAGTCTGGTTTTTGAGGAGACATTAAAAGAAACTGTGTTTGTGGTTAGAGGAAGCTGTGTTTCTGATCATCTATCTGTTCAGAAGAGGGAGTGTGCATATGGAGTGATGTACACCTTAGCATGCATGTAGAGTGATGTACACCTCAGTTTGACTGCTGTTGGTATGTGTATCTGCTTGGAAGAGGAGACAGCATATATTAATGGGATTTTTTGTTTGCTCATTTTAAAATTTGTTAATAAGAAAATGGATATGCAGGTAACTTCATTATATTCAACTAGCTTGATTTTTGTGCCCTTTAATTTTCAGAAAATCGTGCACCTATGGTTTTAGAGTTTCTTAATGGCTGTCGTGGGGCTTCCCAGGTGGCTCAGTGGTAAAGAAGTTGGTATAGGCAGCTTCTTTACCACGTGGGTTTGATCGCTGAGTCAGGAAGATTCCCCTGGAGGAGGAAATGGCAACCCACGGCAGTATTCTTGCCTGGAATGTCCTGTTGACAGAGGAGCCTGGAGGGCTACAGTCCATGGGGTTGCAAAGAGTCAGACACAACTTAGCAACTAAACAGCAACAACCAATGGCTGTCACACTGACGTCTATACCTGTACCAAAGTCAGAATTCCCTAATTACTTTTGTAAAGGGTAGGGGAAAAATACACTATCCGTATTCTTCAGAGTTTATAAAACATACTATCTGATTGATTCATTACTAGGAAAAAAATATCCTAGCCTTCTGAAAACAAAACCAATATTTGTTGACTCTGAGCTTGGAAAGTCACATAGATACAGCCTTCAGTAGTCTACTTATACCTGTTTTCAAGCCATTTGTTTATTTAGCAAATATTTACTAAGCATTTATTGTGGCCAGACACTATATTAGTTCCAAGAAGGGCAAGAAGAAAGTGCTATGTTAAGTTATAATAGAACCATAGTTTGACAAGATGATGACCAAATTTTGAATTTGATTTAGCTCTTATTTCTGTTTGAATTAAAATACAGACTTTCAGAATCAGAAAAGACATTTAAAATTACCTGCTCCAACCCCCTTCATCCAGTGTTTGAATCTTTTGTATTATTCATTTGATCATTGCTGATATTTGACTGTTTTTGACTTTTAAAAAATGGCATTTTCATGTAGTTCAACCTAATGGAACTATTATTAAGTACAGAGTTTGCTCATGACAGTGTAAGATGGGTTAGTGAAGACAACCCTATCAAACTGTCTATATGGGGGAGAAATGTAAGACCAGATATTGACAAAATTGTGGCTATTTGCAGAAATAAAATGGCTCAAGTGCCTTCATCTAACCAGGATGAAGATTCTGGGTGCTGAATTAAGGGTTCATCTTGTGTGATCCATTATATCATTTCAAACCTTCTTCACACTCTACAAGGCTCTTAAAACCCACGAGGGATATTCTGCATGGACATGGATTTCAGTTACTTTGCAACTTGAGTTTGTGGCTGGAGGATGAGCCATTTACTCAGGGTTCCCCAGCTTCCTAGAGAACACCTTCCTAGTGTTGTAGTTGAAGATGTTCTTGGTCTCTCCAGTCCCTACCTTGGAAGCTGCGTTTCCCTGGCTATGGCAGCTCAACGCATGGCTGTGCGTTCATGTACATTTAAAGTTACTTTGAAAATCAACATCTAGGAATCAGGATTTCACCTAGTATAAGTAAGACCTAACTGGGTAAATGATGAAATGACTGTTTTCCCTTACAATTGGCTTCAGTGAGTTACTTGAACTCACACATTCCTGTTTCACTTACATACAAGTGCTAGCCTCTGGCATCAGAAAAATGGATATGCTGTGGTGTGTGTCCTCAAGTTACTCTAAGCACACCTCAGTCTAAGTACTTTAAAAAGGTTTGGTAAATGAAATATATTCTTCCATTCATCCAAGCATCACTTATTACGTACGTATTAAGCCAGGCACTGTGTTAGGCTCTAGTGATAAAGCTGGAAACAAGAACAAGCCCTTTCTTCATCTACATCATATTCTGAATGTGAAATGAGACATTAAACATCAGTACTAGTATAATGTTAGATAATGATGAAAGCTATAAAGAAAAAGAAACTACTAGAGAGTAAAAAAAAAATAGTACAAAGGAGAATGTAATCATCTCTGCATAGGAAATGAGGTAAACCACCCTAAGAATATAATTTTAAATCTGGGTTTTGAAGAGTAGATAAGAGTATGACAAGCAGACCAGGCAAGGAAGAAACTTCTAGATAGAGAAGCAGCAACAAACAGTAAGGCTCGAAGACGTAAAACAGGAGATTAAAAATAGGAATGCATATTTGTAAAAAAGATGCAGTATAGGAATAATAAAATATGGTGTATGATATCCTTTGAAGAGTGTTGAAATAACATCATATTTGGATATGCGAAAAATTGTTTCCTTGAGAGTACTCAGATTTATTCAAGTATCAGAACTCCAGGTAGTAGTAAAAGTGCTCTTTACAGAACTCAATAAATTATTGTTCTGATTCACCTTCAAATATCTGAAAATGTCATTATTGATCTGAATTTGGAACTGTTCCAGGCATCTTTAAGGTTAAATAAGAGTAATAGATGCTAACATTTTAAAATACATTCAAGAAGAAAAAACTCACTTTTGAGAAAATTGAATACATGAACTTTCTGTGTCATTTTGGGAAAGATTGCTATTCTTTTTTTTTTTATCAGATTAATGACCTTAAAATTTTTTTTTAATTAATAAATTTAGTTTCAGCTGCACTGGGTCATTTTTGCTGTGCTCAGGCTCTCTCTAGTTGCCACAAGGGGGCCACTCTCTAGCTGTAAGTACATAGGCCTCCCATTGCACTGGCTTCTCTTGTTGCTGAGTGCAGGCTCAGTCCTTGCGGTGTGCGGTCCCAGTTGCCTTACGGCACATGGAATGTTCCCCGAACAGGGATCGAACTCGTGTCCCCCCTCTGTTCTTTTTTATCATCAGAACCTGAGTGTTGTTCAGTAGCATAGTTTGAGAACTGCTGTGCTACAGTTATTCTTCAGATGGGCTGCCAACCTGTGTGGGAAGCGTTAAGGAATCTAACTGTCTCTTGTAGCAGGCAGCCCCTTCGGAAAGTCCCTTGCAGTGGCTCTGACTTCCTTTCATTGAGCTGAAATCTCTCTCTCTGATAATTTAGTCTCACCGTTTAGACTCTGAATCTTGAAGATAATGACGGAAGTCGTGACCTATTTTTTAGAAATCTTCTGAGGAATAACAAGTAAAAATAATCTCAGTGTACTTTGCACTGTTTTAAGGTATATAAATGAGGCTGGGCTTCCCTGGTGGCTCAGTGGTAAAGAATCTGCCTGTCAATGCAGGAGACATGGGTTTGATTCCTGGGTCAGAAAGATCCCCTGGAGAAGGAAGTTGCAACCCATTCCAGTATTGTTGCCTGGGAGAATCCCATGGGCAGAGGAGCCATGAAGGCTACAGTCCATGGGATTGTAAAAGAGTTGGACATGATTTAGCAACTAAAACAATAACAAAACATATGAGGCTAATAATGATAAAGGTTAAAGCTTACCTGGGTGTGAAGAGGGTAGGAGGTGTTGGTGTTCTGTTTCATAGAGGGCAAGGTGGGAGTCTATGGTCTCTTAAGTCTTCATAATCAAACTCTTAGTTTGTTCTTTCTGTATAATGTTTTGTTTATGTCTTTTCTCCCCCTATAATTCTTATTTGAGTAGCCATAGGATTTACAGGAATAGTTCTTCTGAAATAGAAATACAAAACCCAAAGTAAAAGAGGAAAATGCAGTGTTAGAGTAGTATGATCCTTGAAGTAAAATGAAACCTGATAACCAAAATCAAATTATGATGGAATTAAAGGAGACTTTATGCATCATTGAAACTTGGAGAGAAAAAAGGGGAGAGGAAATAGGGTGCCAAAGATACATACATTCATATTTATCACACATATATGTACATACATACAAATATATCTGTGTGAAAATATATTGATCGTATATGAGAGATATATTACATTTAATACATACATATACAAACACATAAACAGAGATAAATGTATTTCCATCAGCTTTTGTGAAAGGGAAGATAACAGATTGAAACTGTGCTCTCTCCTTTCTGTCCTCTTCCACTGTCTGAAGTGGCAGGTGGAATCCGCTCAGTAATTCAAAGAGTGAATTTTTTAATTGATCAATCCTGACATGCTAACCTCAGCAACCGAGCAGCTGCATAATGTGTTAGGTCATCATACCAATAATGAAGATTACATCATTGACCTGCCTACTTTTTTTGGAATGTAGAGAAAACAAACCCTAGAAATATGTCAGATTTTCAAACAAACCAAAATAATGACTGAGCATACTGATGCTATCTATAGTTTCATCACAACTTATTGACTAATCAGTTAGGAACCATTCTGTTTGTAAAATTAATTTTAATTATAGTTTATTTTTAAAATGAAGTTCTAGCTTAAGACCTGAATGAAAAGTTTCAGAGAAATTGTTTTTCTTTTTCTAAATTTAAAATATTACTATTGTGATAAAGTGATTCACCAAGTGACTTTAAGATAGCAATATATGTGTTAACAGACTTCTATATATACATCAGCTGTAAGGTATTTCCCTGGGCTTTGTACTTTGAAAAGTTAATATTTTAATTCAGCAATAACACTCAAAATAAGAATCTCTGAAATTTGTTTTATATTTCTATTCCTAAAACAGGACAGATTTTGAAATAGATTGCTTTTTTTTAAAAAAATGAATCGCTTCTTAAAACTCACAGATGTACACATCCACCCATGGGACAGAAGAAGTGAATTAAATACCTCGCTTGGTAAATCACGTTGCTTCTTCTGAACTAGATTGCCTGCACCCAGTGCTGTGAAAGAGACAGGCTGTGAGCAGGAAGGATAGCTATTGTTCAGTGCTCTCTAGCAAAAGAAGTGGGGGGAGGGGGGTTGGGGGGGTGAGTTTGACTGGCGTTGGCTCTGGCTTTTCTGCATTCCAATCTGTCTGAGGCATTGAGCGGGAGCAAAAAAACAGAGAGAGAGAGCGAGAGAGAGCAGGAGCGTGAACAAGCGCAGCTAGTGCGGTATAGAAAGTGTTTTGAGTTTCTGACTGGCATGCCGGAAAGATCATGTTAGCAACACCCAGAAACTTCACGGAATGCAGACCCCAGGTAAGAGTTCCTAGAATCCATCTGAGACAGAAGTTAAAAGTTTGTATATATTTAAAGGGTATCTGTGCTTTTTCAAAATTCACAAATGAAATGACTATTTACTTTTGTACTTACCGGCTTTAAAAAAAAAAAATGGGTTGGTTTTCATTAACTGTGAGTTCACAGGAGTACTGTGTGGAGACTCAACATCCAGTACAAAATCCAGATCTAAAATAGCCTTCTGAGAAACTCAGATAAATTAAAGGTGTGATGATCATAGCAAAGTACTAACACTGCAACATTTACTTGTTCTTTTAATCATTTGAAGTGGATGTTTATTGTAGTTTTTCCCTAGATTCTTTATGAAATACTAAGATACCTAGGAATGGATATAGCCCATTTCTCTCTGAGAGAGACAAAATATATCAACCATTAATAATAATGTAACAGCCTTGCCTGAATCTCAGTAGCATGTAGTAAATCTGTTTCATTTGGCAAGTTCAACAGGTTGGATCCATAGACAGCAGTAAGAGTTCAAATGAGAACTTTGCTTGTTTCCCCCCCCCCACCCCAAGGTAGACTTTTAATATCCTTTGCCAATAGATGACGTCAGAAACTTTAACTAATTAGCTCATTGAAAGTTAAATCTGGAAGAGACTTGAGAAATCATCTGGTGCAGTCCACACTCTTCCTTTTCAATGAGAACATTGAGGTGTAAGGGATTTGGTGCTTGCTCAAGATCACAGCATTAGAACAGAATTGAAATGAAAATACAGGTCTCCTTATTTGCAGTTTACTGGTTTTTTTCTCATGGTTCCAGATACATTTAGGCTTTATACTTTGTCCATACTGTGTCTGCTGGCTCAGGTACCATGAGTTATTGCCTAAAGACCAAATACATCATAAATCTAGATTGAAATATTATGGGGAGGAGATGTTGGCAGATGGATGTCATCAATATTGATATCATATTCATTCAAAACCAAAAACACATAGCAAAGTATTGGTATTTATCAGAATAAAAAGCAGCTTTCAGTTAAGGCAAATGCAGTTTGTATGTTGCTTTTATGTAAACAATTACATAGCTGTAGCATATTCTAAATGCCTATATACGAAATTAAGATTCAAGTTGATTTTAATCTCTTTTAAAGACTTTGGGACTTAGTCATTTTCTGTGTAATTGAAGTTAGTAAAACTTTTTTTGGGTAGCATTATCCCATATTCAGTGCCTTCTCTATGTTTATATTTTTTAATGTAATTTTTTAAATGATTTTTTAAATTTTAACATTTCAAAATTATCCAACTGTTTGAACCAATCGCTTCCTTATCCAAGACCCAGCTCAGTTTCTCTCCATTTGTAAGGGTCCTCTGTTACTTCACCTCATGAATTATGTGCTTGAGGGTAACTTAAGTGGAGGATCTTGAGAGTCACAACAGTCAGTGAACATCTGTCTTCATACATTTTCATTTAGTCTCTGAAAAGGTTGCTGCCCTTTCCATTTTTCTGGAGACCATTGTGGAGTTGAGAGAGACCACACTATTCTAGTGAGCTAAATAGTAAAGATAGCCACTGTCAAAAGGATCTGTCATGGCTCTTTACAATCCCTGGGAACAAGTTAGCTTGATTTGGCTCCAAGCACAGTGAAGGGATGTAGTGTTTTTGTGTTAAAGCTTGACCTGCTATTCCAGTTTTTGACTAAGTCTGTGTAAATGGGGTTGTGATTTACGAGTCTGTGAGTGATGAGCAGTACGTTGTAAGGAGCAGTTTCATTACTGCTTTCGGCTATCGGAAATCAAATTACAAAGTGACATTCTCCACCCAGTAGGAAACAAGAGACTGTTTGTCGTACTGCCGAATCCATTATTAAAACACACTGTTTATAGGAGGACTGATGGCTGTGAGAATGAGGACATAATGCTCTGTCCAATTTAACAGTGTTCACGTTGTGTTACATAGGGCTTAGATTTTTCTCTCATCTTCTATCCTGCTGGAGTATGTGAAAGGACTGCCATGATACATGCATGTATATTATGTTATGTGTGTATATGATAGATGAGTGGATGGATGGATGGATAGCTAGACAGACAAACAAAAATGGACGTTGGGCCTTGGTATATTTCCCCATGTTAGAGACAATCAGGTCATTAATCTATTGCTGGTATTTTACTGACCTAAGTTGAAAAAAAACTATTAATCAATCTAATAATTATAAAGTTTGCTACTGTGTATTGGAAAGAGAAAAATATTAGAAGGAAACACATGACTCCTTTTTCTCTCCTGAATACAAATGTCAGATTATGCAGGATTATGTTTCGAAAGGCACTTGTGCTAATAAGGTGCCCATTTTATAACTAAAGGCACATTGTAAATGGGAAGGGAGTGGGTAGGATGAAATGAATGGCATGAGGAAAGAAATTCTCCTATGTATGTGAAACAATTTTCTTTTGACCATTGTTTTTTGTTTTTTTTTTTTTTTGAAGGTGGGCCCATTTTCACTACTCATGATTTTTTTCTTGATACTAGTTTTTCTAAATTTTTTTCATGAAATATATATCCATATAGTTTATATATTAAATTTGCAAAGAAGGTAAAGAGCTCTGTAATGTAGCCATGACATTTTTCTGATAAAAGTTTGGCTATAGTTGATCAAAACTTTTGTCTCATTTAAAGGATTTATTAATACGTCTTCCCCATTACAGTTTCTTTCTACTTTTGGGGTATAATTCTGGGTTCTGTATCCTCATTAAAGTTGTAAGAATGAAATCTCTATAAACAAAAGTAAAGATGGACAGTCCAAGGGGCAGAAGCTTGAGGCTGGGTGTGTAAAACACTGAATTATCAAATTAATTCTTTACTCATAAAGGTAACCTGATTAGCCACTCAAAACTCTGGAAATCCTTCTGTATAGACACATGGTTGAGTTTCCTCTTCTGCTCCAGTCTTGACCTTCAGCAGCTTCTGAAGAGGGAGTCACACTGGTTTTGTTCTTCCTGTTCTTTCACGCTCTCTAGTGGTTGTTTGTGGTGGTTCTTGTTTTCAGTTCCCTGTATATCAGTTTTCTTGAAGAAGCCGGTGGAGTTGTGGTGAAATAAGGTTCACAAGATTCTTACACTTGGTTGCATAAACTTTCTAAAATACCTAATTCTGTAGTGCGGAGAGAGAATAACTGGTAGTGTCCTGTTGTTTCCCAGTAAACAGTGAGTCGAGAAAATGAGTCATGACTCAGCAATGTCAATCCTCAGACAGCTGTCTTTTGTTTTTATTTTTTTCTTTCTGGGTATGTGTGTGTGCGCGCCTAATCGGAATTCAGTCTATCAAAGCTCCACATGTAATTATGGGTATGATGTCAGTTTGTGTTTGGAAGCCTAAAGCGTTGCCACTGAGAATATATTCTTTGTGCATATTTGAAAAATAGGAGAGACTTACTGAATCGTCATTAAAATTCAGATGAAGGTCTTCATCTTCTCTGGTACCTTGCTCGCTCTTATCTTCTCTGGTACCTCGCTCACCCCTACTCAGACCTTACCATTCTGCTGAATGAAGAGTTCTCTGAACTTATACACTTGAAGAGGGAGCCAGTGAGGAGTTCTTATCAGGAATGAGACTATAAAACCCCACATTTCTGTCATTCTCAGGTTTGAGGTATTATAAATAAGTGAATTGCTGAAATAGCAAGTTGTGAAGTTAGTGTAGGTTAATACAGTTCTCTTCTTTGAAGAAGAAAAATGACCTGGTTCTGCATGCTCTTTTGTTAGACTTTCGAAAGTAAGCAAGCAGGTTTAGGTGCCAGGATCAAGCCAGTGTCATTCAGGATCAGGTGACACCTAGCATAGTCAACCTGTTGGACAAGTTGCTTGCTCTGATGTATTGCATTTAATTCCACAGACTACAGAGCACCTTTGAAAACCTTAGCAGCATGCTGCTGTTGTATAGTTAACTACTCACAGTTACTACTTTAGTTAATATGAAGACTAAAAAAAATGGATATTCTCTTTTTAATACTCTGGTTTGTAACTTTCTAGCTAGATTATATTTCAAATAGATGGTGTGTAGTTGATTTGATTTCTGGTCTCTCCAGTGAGATAGGAGAAGATACAATGTTTGGGTCCCTACTACAAGAATTCCCTTTTCTAGGAACACCTAGACTATAAAGTGAGTGAAAGTCGCTCAGTTGTGTCCGACTCTTTGTGACCCCATGGACTATACAGTTCAGGGAATTCTCTAGGCCAGAATACTGGAGTGGTTAGCCTTCTCCTTCTCCAAGACTATAAAGTGTCAGGTAAATAAATGAAATAATTTATTTCATTTTTTTAAAAGAGTGATGTGTCAAAGGGAGTGCAGAAAGAACCACTTGAAAGAATTGAGTTTGCTCAGTCAAAGGACGGGACAAGACGTGATATGTCTATGAACAGGGAAGGATAATCATCTTTTGTATACCAAGAGCTCATTATGATGAGCTCATTTCTAAGACTTTGTTTAGTATGGTTATATTTCTTAGCATTTTCTCAAAGTGTGAGAGACAAATCACTCAAAGAAAGAATAGTAGATTATTGAATTACTGTCTGCATATGGTAAAAGAATTGTATCACAATAATACAGTGGACATGAGTTGGGGTAAACTCTGGGAATTGGTGATGGACAGGGAGGCCTGGCGTGCTGCGGTTCATGGGGTTGCAAAGAGTCAGACATGACAGCAACTGAACTGAACTGAACTGAATAGTTAGCTTACATATATCTTGATATTTTTCTTGAAGCATTTTTGCCTCCACCTGAAACTCAGTGAAACATCACAGTAGTTTCCTGAAACAATATCACTCTATTTTATGAGTACTATTATTTTACTTGCAAATATCTGCACAGTGACAGTTGCTAAAATTGTGAAATATATTTTTAATAATTTTGGTTTTCTTCATTTCCTTTTCTTATAAATACAGTATAAGCACTTAGTATTTGATAATCAGCTTTTTAAGATAAATTTTCCAAAGAATTAGCTTTTTTTTCCCCCAATTGGAGCCAGTGTTGACCATTTTTATTAACAAAACCAAAAACATGGTGTAAGGAGGAATGCCTAGGAGTAACTGCTGTAGTTACAAAGAATGAAAACAAGTCTCTCTTGGAAGCATTTTTATTAACAAAACCACATGTACTATTCAAAGCAAATTTACTGTAATGTAAAAGGCAGAAGTCTTTTTAGAAAGTTTAGAAGTTGCTTGTTTTATTTGTTTTGTTTGTAAATGGAAGGATATTTAAAACCAGAAGGCAGGCTTTCCTCTGGTCCTTTTTAAAAAGAAAATCCAACAATTTATTTACCAGTTTTTCTCAGAAGCGTGTCTTCTGAGAAACTGTAAAATATGAACAAACTGCAAGATGTATTTGACAATGCAATTTTAATTAGCTAGAAATAGTGAACTTCAAGGATATGACTATTTTATTGCTATAAAGTACTGTGATTTATGACAGCTTCCCAGTAGGTTTCTTCCAGTGTCAGAAATTATAAGACCATTTTCATTTTGCTTAGTTGTTAAATTAAATATTTAAAGATAGACTTTTTCTTTCTCTTTTCCCCTGTCAAACCCATGTTACAGGAGAATAGAAACTAGTTGTTTTTTTTTTTTAAAGGCTCTTCAGGTTTAATCCAGATGTTGCTTATTTTACATTTTTCTATGACAGTCTAAAAAGAGATTATTTTTAAATTTTAATATCCAAACATAATACATAACGAACTTCTCCTACACACCTGTGAAAAAAAGGCAAGGCTTCAATGCTCATTTTAAAAAAGAGCTCATCCAAATGGCTATTCAATATATGAAAAGTTTCATTATTCATCAGGAAAATTCAAATTTAAACCAAAATTATATCAAGATATCTAAAATGAAAAAAAAAAAAAAAAAGTACCAAATGTTGACAAGGGTCTAGAACAAAAGGAGTTGTTCTAGATTCTAAAACAAGAACCTAAAGAATTGTTTTGGGTTCTAGACAAGAACCTAAAATAAAAGGAAGAACACACTGCTGATGAGAGTATAGATTTTTACGACTACTTTGAAGAAAAACTAAGATCATGGCATCTGGTCCCATTACTTCATAGCAAATAGATGGGGAAGCAATGGAAACAGTAACAGACTTTATTTTGAGGGGCTCCAGAATCATTGCAGATGGTGACTGCAGCCATGAAATGAAAAAACCCTTGCTCCTTGGAAGAAAAGCTATGGCCAACCTAGACAGCATATTAAAAAGCAGAGACATTACTTTGCCAACAAAGGTCCATCTAGTTAAAGCTATGGTTCTTCCAGTAGTCATGTATGGATATGAGAGTTAGACTATAAAGAAAGTTGAGCACTAAAGAATAGATGCTTTTGAACTGTGGTGCTGGAGAAGACTCTTGAGAGTCCCTTGGACTGCAAAGAGACCCAACCAGTCCATCCTAAAGGAAATCAGTCCTGAATATTCATTGGAAGGACTGATGCTGAAGCTGAAGCTCTAATACTTTGGCTATCTGATGCGAAGAACTGACTCATTTGAAAAGACCCTGATGCTGGGTAAGATTGAAGGCGGGAGGAGGAGGGGATGACAGAGGATGAGATGGTTAGATGGCATCACCAATTCAATGGACATAAGTTTGAGTAAACTCTGGGAGTTGGTGATGGACAGGGAGGCCTGGCATACTGCAGTCCATGGGGTCACAAAGAGTCGGACACAACTGAGCTAAACCTGAACTGTCTATGTGTGTAGTCAGGAACTTTACATTTGGTGTCATTTAAAGGGTTAGATGGGGAAAGTTTCACACAGACCCGGTTTGTAAGTGAATCTTCAGAAGAAAATTGCAAGATGTGAATAACAGAACTACCAAACTGTCCATAAGCTTTCAAAGTACTATTTGTAAGCACTCAAAGACATATAAAACACTAATTTTCATGTCCTAAATATTTTATAGTAGTAACAATTTATATATATATTACTGTAGATATATATCTAAAGATATAAATGTACTCATACCAAGCACATTAATTTTTACATATAGTTATTAATTAGTTCATGATACAAATTTAATGAGTTTTCTGTACTTTGGCTTTAATATCATTTTGCTTTAAAAGCATTTCTATGCTTTAGAGGATATGTGATTACTTGTTTTATTGGAAGAAAAATAAACATTTTTAAACCGCTTTTTCATCACTGTGGAATGTGGAAGTATCCAACAAAATAAATAGAAGATAATAAATGTTAAGTTCCTTCTTTTTCTTTGCAAAAACACAAACATGATATATTCTTGACCATGCTTCTCTTCTCTTCTCAGGTAAATCGCCCCCCTCCTTCCGATCCTGCCAATTCTGAATCATTAAAATGCATGTGTTTAGCTCTATTTTTGTATTCATTTACAACAGTCTTCTCCACTTGTTGTTCGGTTGCTAAGTTCAATAATCTACTATTCTTTCTTTGAGTGATTTGTCTCTCACACTTTGAGAAAATGCTAAGAAATATAACCATACTAAACAAAGTCTTAGAAATGAGTTCATCATAATGAGCTCTTGGTATACAAAAGATGATTATCCTTCCCTGTTCATAGACATATCACGTCTTGTCCCGTCCTTTGACTGAGCAAACTCAATTCTTTCAAGTGGTTCTTTCTGCACTCCCTTTGACACATCACTCTTTTAAAAAAATGAAATAAATTATTTCATTTATTTACCTGACACTTTATAGTCTTGGAGAAGGAGAAGGCTAACCACTCCAGTATTCTGGCCTAGAGAATTCCCTGAACTGTATAGTCGGAACTCTTTGCAACCCCATGGACCGTAGCATACTGGGCTCCTCTGTCCTCCACTATCTCCCAGAGTTTGTTCAAATTCATGTCCATTCATATTTCATCAGCTTTACTCAAGCTTAAGGTTTTCATGTCAGCACACTACATTAGTTATCTATTGCTGTTATAAACAACCATACACTCAATGACTTAAAGCAACACCTGTTAATATTTATCATTTCACAGATAAATATTATGCAGAACCAGAATATGGGCAGAGTGTAGTTGGTTGTCTGCTCAGAGTATTACAAAGTCAGAAACCAAAATATCAGCAGACTGCCTCCTCATCCAGAGCTCAGAGTCCTCTTGTAGTTGTAGCACTGGGATCCTTTCTTTTTTGCTGGCTATTGGGAAGGAATCATTCTCAGCTCCTAGAGATCACCTTTGGGTCTCATTCCTGTGGCACTCCGAGAACATGGCAACTTACTTCTTCAGAGTCAATGAGAGAATCTTACTCTAGTCTGCTATGATGGAGTCCAGTATAAAATGCAGCCTAATCACAAGAGTGACTGTACCATCATCTTTGCCATATAATACAGCTGAGTTAAGGGAGTGGCTATCCCATTTTATTAACAGATCTTGGGTCCTACGTACACCCAAGGGTAGAGGATTATACAAAAATGTGGGTACCATATATATCCACATCATAAACACCAAGCCCTTGTTCATGATTCTTAATTGTGCTTCTTTTTTTCCCCTCTCAAATTGAATATAGACTATTCCATTGAAGTTAATGATACTCTAATTCTGGCAGGTTAACAATCTTATCTTTCTTTCCATTAATATTAGTTTTATGAGGCCTGTGTTTTTCTGTGACAGCAGCATTTTCGTTCTCAATCTGCCACCCATATTTTAATAAAATAAGAACACAATATAATTGTGCAAATATTGCCAAACAGATTCTGATGCCAAATTAACTGTTGATGAACATGTGACCCTGCCTCATATTTCTCATCAACCGATGAATGACAGTCCTGAATTTTTTTTAATTATTGAATTAAAAAGTTATAGACCTGTGCATTCTCAAGTTATTTTACTGTTGAAGAATGCTATAAACTCTCAGGAAATCCCTAGGCATCTAACGGTGTTATTTAATATTTTTAAAATTTTATGCTATTTTAATATTTCAAAGAAAAATAATACATTGAAGATGTCTTTTCATTTCATTATATTTATACCTGTAGATCCGTAAAGGCTGCAGATTATTCCACTGTAGATTTACCTGTTCCCCTCCTTCAGAACACTTAGTGTTTTTAGTTTTTCCCACTACCAACTTTTTGTTAAACATCTTCATACATACATATCTATGTTCAATTGCTTGTGTTGATATATCTGTAGGACTGGTTCCTAGAAATAGAAACAAAGGTAGTTTACACTTCACACTTGATAGATACTGTTAAAAGCCTTGCAAATTTGCTCAGGATGTCTTTTTTTTCTATTTGAAGTTTTAAATTTTTATGTTTCCTTAATCTCTCTTTTCTGTTGTAATTTCTGGCTTTTGTGTGAGGCTTACAAAGGCCTTTCTCAATAAGATTAGGTCTTTTTCCAGAATTTATTTTTGTATTTTTGAAATGAGACTTTTTTTTTCAGTTGTAGAGTCAGTTGTCTCAACACCTTTTGTTGAATAGCCTACTCTTTCCATACTGATTTGAAAAGTGCTCTGTATCATCAGCTAAATGTCTGTGTGTTTTTTTCTGGATTCTTTTTCTGTTCCACAATTCTATTGTTCTATTCCTATGTCAATATCAAAGTGTTTTAATGATTATAGATTTTAATATGTTTCTCCTACTGAGGTAGCAAACTCTCTCTAATTAGTTAGTTCTTCCTTTTCAAATGTATTTGCCTTTTCACTCATACATTTACTTTTCCAAATGAACTGTAGAAGCAAATCATCCCCCACTGCCAGGCAAAAACAAACAAAAAATGTTTGTTGACATTTCATCTGGGATTATGATGAGTATATACATTATTTGGTGGAGAATCATCTTTCATACCCATTTCTAAGTTTTAGTTGTTTTATTGCTATTGCTAAGTCACTTCAGTCGTGTCCGACTCTGTGCAACCCCATAGATGGCAGCCCACCAGGTTTCCCCGTCCCTGGGATTCTCCAGGCAAGAACACCAGAGTCGGTTGCCATTTCCTTCTCCAATGCGTGAAAGTGAAGTCGCTCAGTCGTGTCCGACTCTCAGCGACCCTATGGACTGCAGCCTTCCAGGCTCCTCCATCCATGGGATTTTCCAGGCAAAAGTACTGGAGTGGGGTGCCATTATATAAAAGGCAAGTTTTATATATTGTTTTGGAACTTTTTTTTTCACTTAAATATTATATGATTAATATCTTTCCGTGTTGTTGCTGTTTCTTTATATTTTTGACTCCTGTATGACTTTTACATTATTGAGTATGCCAAACGAATTTAGATTTTAGATTGGGTTTGGTACTAGGGTTCCATCTTTTCATTGAAGTATATTTGGTTTGTTAACTAAACTTTGCTATCAGTACAGCGCTACTATGAACATTCTTGAACGTATCTTATTCATTTGCAGCAGTTTCTTTTTGCTGTATTCCTAGGAGTGGAATTTTTGGGTCTTAGGGTGACTAATAATGCCAAACTATTTTCCACCAATAATGTGTATGAGAGATTCACATTATCCCTAATACTTGATATTGTCAGAATTTTAAATTTTAGTCTTGTAATGAAGAGCAAATGTTTGGTTTGCAAAACCTGATTGCCAGTGATACTGAATAGTTTTTGTAGGTCTATGGCTATATATGTTAATGCTTTGGTGAAATTATTTTTCTCTCTTGTTCATTTTTCTATTGAGTTGTTAGGATTTTTCTATTAATATGAAGAAATTCTCCACTGATCTCCCATAGCCTATTGGGCACCTACCAACCTGAGGAGTTCATGGTTCAGTGTCCTGTCTTTTTGCCTTTTCATGCTGTTCATGGGGTTCTCAAGGCAAGAATATTGAAGTTGTTGCCATTCCCTTCTCCAGTGGACTACATTTTGTCAGAACTCTCCACTATGACCCGTCCATCTTGGGTGGCCCTACAGGGCATGGCTCATAGTTTCATTGTGTTAGACAAGGCTGTGATCCATGTGATCAGTTTGGTTAGTTTTCTGTGATTGTGGTTTTCATTCTATCTGCCCTCTGATGGATAAGGATAAAAGCAAAATCAATACAATATTGTAAAGTAATTAGCCTCCAATTAAAATAAATAAATTTATATTGAAAAAAAATAAAGGCTTATGGAAGCTTCCTGATGGGAGAGACTGGCTGAAGGGGAAACTGGGTATTGTTCTGATGGGCAGGCCCATTCTCAGTAAATGTTTAATCCAATTTTCTGTTGATAGGCAGGGCTGTGTTCCCTCCTTGTTGTTTGACCTGAGGCCAAACTATGGTGGAGGTAATGAAAATAATGGTGACTTCCTTCAAAAGTTCCCATGCACTGCAGCACTCAGTGCCCCCGACCCTGCAGCAGGCCACTGTAGACCCACGCCTCCGCCAGAGGCTCCTGGACACTCACGGGCAAGTCTGGGTCAGTCTCTTGTGGGGTCACTGCTCCTTTCTTCTGGGTCCTGGTGTGCACAAGGTTCTGTTTGTGCCCTGCAAGTGTCTGGTTTCCTCAGTGCGTCAAGGCTGTATGTTGTCACCCTGCTTATTTAACTTATATGCAGCATACATCATGCAAAATGCCAGGCTGGATGAAGCACAAGCTAGAATCAAGATTGCTGGGAGAAATATCAATAACCTCAGATATGCAGATGACACCATCCTTATGGCAGAAAGTGAAGAAGAACTAAAGAGCCTCTTGATGAAAGTGAAAGAGGAGAGTGAAAAGGTTGGCTTAAAACTCAACATTGAGAAAATAAGATCATGGCATCTGGTCCCATAAATCATGGCAAACAGATGGGGAAACAATGGAAACGGTGAGAGACTTTATTTTCTTGGGTTTCAAAATCACTGCAGATGGTGACTGCAGCTATGAAATGAAAAGAACCTTGCTCCTTGGTAGAAAAGCTATGACCAACCTAGCATATTAAAAAGCAGAGACATTACTTTACCAACAAAGATCTGTCTGGTCAGAGCTATGGTTCTTCCAGTAGTCATGTACAGATGTGAGAGTTGGACTGTAAAGAAAACTGAGCACCGAAGAATTGATGCTTTTGAACTGTGGTGTTGGAGAAGACTCTTGAGAATCCCTTGGACTGCAAGAACATCAAACCAGTCAGTATTAAAGGAAATCAGTCCTGAATATTCATTGGAAGGACTGATGCTGAAGCTGAAACTCCAATACTTTGGCTACCTGATGTGAAGAACTGACTCCTTGGAAAAGACCCTGATGATGGAAAAGATTGAAGGTGGGAGGAGAAGGGGATGACAGAGGATGAGATGGTTGGATGGCGTCACCGACTTGATGGACATGAGTTTGAGTAAACTGTGGGAGTTGGTGATGGACAGGGAAACCTGGCATACTGCAGTCCATGGGGTCGCAAAGAGTCAGACATGACTGAGCAACTGAACTGAACTGAACTGATGAAGAAGTTCTTTTTATGTTCTTGATAGTAACCCTTAACAATTGTGTGTATTGTGAATATATTCTCAAGTTGTAACGTGTCCTTTCACTTTCTTTTTTAAGATCATTGAATGAACAAAAGTTCATAATTTTGTGTAGACAAACTTATCAGTGTTTTAAAGTTAATATTTTGTGTTTACAAAATTATTTCCTACCCCAGGGCCTCAAGATAATTTTTCTTAGGAGTGTAAATTTTTGTTCTTGACTTTTAAGCTCTTACTCAAAGAGGAGTTGATTTTTATGTTATATGTTTATGCTTTTTTCATATTGATAACTTTTACTTGCCATATTTATTGAATAGTCTTTCTTTTCCCTTGTGGATCTAACAGCACTCCTATCTATCATATGTAAAGTTTGATATTTTTTCTGCAAATGTCTTAAAATTTTTATTAATCTTATCCCTAGTCTATAAGGGTTTTTTTAATGGAATCTTTTCTCTCTTTATTTTTCTAATTGGCAATTGCTGATACATAAAGAATTATATATTTTTATTTTCAGCATATATATATATATATCAAATACTGTATATTTATCTTTATCCTGATCATATTAATGAATCCTTGTATTTTTTTTCAATTAATTGTCTTGTCTCTTGTTGCCATCCTCACTAAAGAATACTATATCTTATCTTCTGCATATACTTATCAGTTTCTTTCTTTCTGATATTTATATCCCTTATTGCTTGTCTTAACCACATTGTCTAAAACCTCTTACCAATAACATAAATAGACTCTGGTGAGCCTGCTGCTACTGCTGCTCACTCAGTCCTGTCCGACTCTTTAGCGACCCCATGGACTGCAGCCTACCAGGCTCCTCCGTCCATGGGATTTTCCAGGCACGAGTACTGGAGTGGGGTGCCATTGCGTTCTCTCTGGTGAGCCTACATCCTATTAAAAAAGTGCTGATTATAGATGTCTTTATGTTAATCCCAACCTTAAAAACACGTTTTTAATGTTTTATGTTTGTATATAACAGAACCACTGATTTCTGTATGCTGCTGCTGCTGAGTCACTTCAGTAGTGTCTGACTCTGTGAGACCCCATAGACGGCAGCCCACCAGGTCCCCTGTCCCTGGGATTCTCAACACTGGAGTGGGTTGCCATTTCCTTCTCCGATGCATGAAAGTGAAAAGTGAAAGTGAAGTTGCTCAGTTGTGTCTGACTCTTAGCTACCCAATGGACTGTAGCCTACCAGGCTCCTCCATCCATGGGATTTTCTAGGCAAGAGTACTGGAATGGGTGCCATTGCGTTCTCCGATTTCTATATATCTTTTTTTAAATTAAAGTTTTAGTCTATTCCAAATATTCTAAGATTATTTTCAGAAGGGGTATTGGTTATTATCAGTTGCCTCTCAGCATCTTTTGTTTTGATTATTTGGTTATTATCTTTTATCTATCATCAGTTCAGTTCACTCGCTCAGTCATGTCCGACTCTTTGCGACCTCATGAATCACAGCACGCCAGGCCTACCTGTCCATCACCAACTCCTGGAGTTCACTCAAACTCATGTCCATCGAATCAGTGATGCCATCCAGCCCTCTCATCCTCTGTCGTCCCCTTTTCCTCCTGCCCCCAATCCCTCCCAGCATCAGAGTCTTTTCCAATGAGTCAACTCTTCGCATGAGGTGGCCAAAGTACTGGAGTTTCAGCTTTAGCATCATTCCTTCCAAAGAAATCTCAGGGCCGATCTCTTTTAGAATGGACTGGTTGGATCTCCTTCCAGTCCAAGGGACTCTCAGGAGTCTTCTCCAACACCACAGTTCAAATAATAACATATTATTAAAGTATTTATTTCTCCCACATCACAGATATAAAGCCAGGAGGACTAAATCCAGTATGTCGTTGGTAATATAAATATTGTCCTTTCTAGTACTCTCAAAACCCCTTAGACTATTTAAGTATTTGTTACTCAGCATACTGACCTCATGCTTATCCTTTTAGTCTGCTTATCTATTTTTATTTGATAAAACATCACTAATGAATTTCCCAAGAGATTAAAAGTTTTGTTATTTTTAAATTATCTACAGAAAAACCTGAGAATCTCTCTTCACAGTGACTAATAAATATATCACTGCTGAAACATGAGGATACATTTTGAGGAAAAAAAGACAGTGACTTATTACCCTAGATTCCACACCATAGCCAAGTGATGTTATCTTTCTCTGAACTATGAATGATTCTGTTATAAATGGCTATAGGACTTGGACAAACCTTTGACTGTATTACTGTTGTTGAATTAAGTTCTTTCTATGGCAGCCACAAACCTCATGATCTTTTCAGCATAAGTGACTTTAATAAAACAGAGAAAATCAGAAAAGAGAGATTTGTGTTTGTAACTTTGTAATGTTTTTCTTAAAGATAGCCTGCAAATTGTACAAGCTTTCAGCCCCTCTACCTGCCCTAAGTCTGCCACTGGGTAGAATCCAAGAGTGGGGGGGAGGGGTTGTTTTCTCCAGAGTTGGGTTATTCCTTACCTAGTTTGCTGGCAATCTTTGACATTCCTTGGCTTGTAGAAGCATTACCTGGTCTCTGCCTTCATCTTCATATGGTGTTATCTCTGTTTGCAAGCTCCTGTGTCCTAATTTCTCAAATTTATAAGGATATCAACAATATTGGATTAAGCTGCACTGTAATGATCTCATATTAACCAGGTACATCAGCAGCAGCTGTATTCCAAATATGGTGCTGTCCTAAGATACTGGCAGTTAAGCCTTCATGAATTTTTGGGAGACACAATTCAAACCATGGGCTTTGTCCTCCCCTCCCTCTACCTGCCTTTTTTCAGCAGGTCTCCTGCCTCAGCTCTCTCAGTTCAGTTCAGTTCAATCGCTGTGTTATGTCAGACTCTTTGCAAACCCATGGACTGCAGCATACCAGGCTTCCCGTGTCCATCACCAACTCCCAGAGCTTGCTCAAACTCATGTCCATCCAGTCGATGTTGCCATCCAACCATCTCATCCTCTGTCGTCCCCTTCTCCTCCCACCTTCAATCATTTCCAGCATCAGAGTCTTTTCTAAGGAGTCAGTTCTCCACATCAGGTAGCCAAAGTATTGGAGCTTCAGCTTTAGCGTTAGTCCTTCCAGTGAATATTCAGGACTGATTTCCTTTAATACTGACTGGTTTGATGTCCTTGTAGTCCAAGAGGCTCTCAAGTCTCCAACACCACAGTTCAAAAGCATCAATTCTTAGGCACTCAGCTTTCATTATGGTCCAACTCTCACATCCATACATGATTACTGGAAAAACCATTGCTTCGACTAGATGGACCATTGTTGGCAAAATATTGTCTCTTCTTTTTAATATGCTGTCTAGGTTGGTCATAGCTTTTCTTCCAAGGAGCAAAGGTCTTTTTATGGCTGCAGTCACCATCTGCAGTGAATTTGGAGCCCAAGAAAATAAAGTTTCTCACTGTTTCCATTGTTCCTCTATCTATTTGCCATGGAGTGATGGGACTAGATGCCGTGATCTTCGTTTTTTGAATATTGATTTTTAAGCCAGCTTTTTCACTCTCCTCTTTCATCAACAGGCTTTTATTGCCTTTTTGCTTTCTGCAATAAGGGTGGTGTCATCTGCATATCTGAGGTCATTGTTATTTCTCCTGGCAATCTTGATTCCAACTTGTGCTTCATCCAGCCTTGCATTTCACATGATGTACTCTGCATATAAGCTAAATAAACAGGGTGACAATATACAGCCTTGATGTATTCCTTTCCCAATTTGGAATCAGTCCATTGTTCCATGTCTGGTTCTAACTACTTCTTGACCTTCCTACAGATTTCTCAGGAGGCAGGTCAGGTGGTCTGGTATTCCATCTCTTGAAGAATTTTTCACAGTTTATTGTGATCACACAATCAAAGGCTTTGGTATAGTCAATAAAGCAGAAGAGAAGGCAATGGCACCCCACTCCAGTACTCTTGCCTGGAAAATCCCATGGATGGAGGAGCCTGGTAGGCTACAGTCCATGGAGTGGCTAAGAGTTGGACACGACTGAGTGACTTGCATTGGAGAAGGAAATGGCAACCGACTCCAGTGTTCTTGCCTTGAGAATCCCAGGGACGGGGGAGCCTGGTGAGCTGCTGTCCGTGGGGTCGCACAGAGTTGGACATGACTGAAGTGACTTAGCAGCAGCAGCAGCAGATGTTTTTCTGGAACTCTCTTGCTTTCTCTGTGATCCAACCCATGTTGGCAATTTGATCTCTGGTTCCTCTGCTTTTTCTAAACTCAGCTGTCTAACCTGGAATGAATGACTGCTCAGACACACCCAATCTTTATAAGTGATTCTTTTGGTGCTTATTTGTTAGTGAAGGGAGGGGTGATAGATAAGCAGGGAAGGTACTCCTTGACTGACTCCAGTCTGACTTGACTGACTCCTTGACTCCAGCACTGACATTTTGGAAGATAATCTTGAATCCTTTTTGCCCTACGTAATCCATTCCACTGTTCTTGCCTGGAAAATCCCATGGACAGAGGAGGCTGACAGGCTGCAGTTCATGGGGTTGTAAAAAGTTGGACTGGCTGAGCAACTGAGCATAAAGACTGAGATCATCAGGTAGCAGAGAGGCCATCTCCTAATAACCCTGAGGAGGCATCTGGCTCCAGTTGTATTGCGGTTTCTTTGAAATACAGAGATACTCAATCCACTTTGACTTTATTTTAAATGTGTGTGTCAGGGGTTGCAATAGGAATATCTTACTCAGTGTTCTCAGTGTTCGTTTTCCAGGAGAGGGAGGGGAAGAACCATGACAGTCTGTGTACAAACTTAAATAAAGGAGTAGTTTATTCAGGCAATTATAACCTAAAATGCCTTCAAATAATAATGTACTATCCCTCTTACCTTTCTTTGGGTTGTACTTTTTTTTTTTTTTTTAATGTATTCTTCATTAGGGATCAGCTTAGTTTAAATGAGAAAGACATTAAAGATACTTAGTCTCCTTAAAGGAGAAGGCAATAGCACCCCACTCCAGTACTGTTGCCTGGAAAATCCCATGGATGGAGGAGCCTGGTAGGCTGCAGTCCATGGGGTCGCTAAGAGTGGGACATGACTGAGCGACTTCACTTTCACTTTCCACTTTCGTGCGTTGGAGAAGGAAATGGCAACCCACTCCAGTGTTCTTGCCTGGAGAATCCCAGGGACGGGGGAGCCTGGTGGGCTGCCGTCTATGGGGTCACACAGAGTTGGACACGACTGAAGAGACTTAGCAGTCTCCTTAAATCTGGGTAATAAAGGTGGACCATCAGAAAAGTATATAGACCATGAGCTTCTTAGGAACAATTTTGTTTTGTTTTCTGATTCATCTTTAGATGCCACAATTTTATGTGTTCCATTTTTGTATGAATGACCTCCCAGGTAGATAATAGTAAAGAAGTTCTGCCTTTTAAACTTAAGATCAAATGGAGCAATTTTTGCATATCTCTTGAACTGTTTTGTTCCAGTTCATTCTTTTACTAAAGCCCAATTTGCAACATATTCAAATATTAACCAAAGGAAAATAAAGAGTTGATTGCAGTGTTTGTTTTCTGGGCATGTCTTTGTATGGCATTTTAACAATCCAAGTGAAAATAAATCTATTGAAATTTTTTGATAGTTATTGTTTTTAGTACCAAAAAAGATGTGAAACCGCTTGATTGTTTTTGAGTTGTAATAATATGTACACTCAATTATCATAATCATTATGTATCCATAATCATTAGTACCCATTAATTTTTAATAAGTACCACATGTCCAAAGTAAGGTTTTCTTTTAAGTCCACCAAATATTTTTCTTTTTCTCCAAGCATGTTAGATTCCCTAACTTGAAAAAATTACTTAATATGATGGATAAAAATTGACATGGTTTCCATTGTAAAAGTAGCAGTAGCAAATCTGTCAAGCACAGCATCAAACAGCCTCATTAAAATACCTGTAGGGTCAAATACCCATGTCACATATCCTGATCAGGCCTGGAAAAATATTTGCATTTATTGATTCATTTAACAAATATTGAGTACTTGCCCTGTGCCGAGTGTGCCAATGCACTAACTTTCCCTTTGTTAAAAGCTACATGTGAAAAACAAACAGGTTATCAGAAAGGTGGAAAGCAATAAAACAAATGTCTGCACTCTATGAATCCAAGCTGATCTTTTCATTCCTTCACTTTAGAAACTATGGGATCTAGCTTCCCGATTTTGTTGGGATCTTTGGATTACTACACAATTTGTTTACCCTTCTTGTGCTATCTCAGATCATTGAACAATATAAACAATTTTGCTTCCCACTTAATAACTGTTCACCTTTCAAACCTTTCCCAAAATATCTAAAAATTTTATAGAAAAAACTCTAATATGGAATGTAGTTAGGAGGGTCAACTCTCGAAAAGGAATATCTAACTCCTGGCACCTCCCACCTCCAACCCCTTACTGACTGTGTGACTTTGTCAGTTCTCTCAATCTTTGTGGTGGTGGTTGTTGTTCCGGCACTAAGTCGTATCTGACTCTTCATGACCCCATGGACTGCAGCACACCAGGCTTCCCGCATCCTTCACTATCTTCTGGAGTTTGCTCAAATCCATGTCCATTGCATCAGTGATGCTGTCTAACCATCTCATCCTCTGATGCCCCCTTCTCCTTTTGCCTTCAATCTTTCCCAGCATTAGTCAAAGTGTAGTGAAAGTCGCAAAGTCTCAAAGGCGACCCTGTGGACTGTAGCCCACCAGACTCCTCTGTCCATGGAGTTCTCCAGGCAAGAATACTGGAGTGAGTTGCCATTTCCTTCTCTAGGGGATCTTCCCAACCCAGTGATCAAACCTGCATCCCAGCATCAGTCTTTTCCAATGATTTGGCTTTTCGAATCAGGTGGCCGAAGTATTGGAGCTTCAGCTTTTCAGCATCAGTCCTTCCAATGAATTTCAGGGTTGATTTCCTTTAGGATTGACTGGTTTGATCTTCTTGCTTGCTCTCAACCTTAATTAGTTTTCTCTAAACCTTAGTTTCCCCAGGTATAAAATGGGGGAAATAGTACTACTACACAGGGTTGTTATGAGGAATAAATGAGATTAAAACTCTATTGACTGAAAAAAAATACATAGTATGAGAATTGTGAGTTAAGTTTTATTTAGGGGCCAAATGAGGACTATAGGATGTCAGTTAGCTCTGAGTAGAGTAACTGTGCTGAAGAGGTTGTGTGTGGTGGGGGGAGGAGGGGCAGAGTAAGTATATATGTTAAGAATTCTAGTATTTTTTTAGATATGAAAAAATTGGGGCTCACAAAATCATCTCCTAAAAATAACTATCTGAAGGCCTGTTCCACACGTTTTTCCCCCTGCACAGAGTGCCTCATTCCTGATCTCCACCCTGTCCGTTCAGGGTGTGTTGAAGGTCAGCAGCTTGAAGTGACTAGTGATTTAAGTCTTGTAGAAGCAGATGGCAAATGCCAGTTTTCAGTTAGCATTTGCAAAGCACTTCATGTACTACCTTCAGTACCTTTTAAGCACACAATATATTTGATCTTTTATTGTTCATGATACAAATGTTCAAACTATTGCTGGTTCTAGAGATGTTACAGAAGATATGTTCACTTTACTTGCATAGCATCGATAATCTTAGATGTGTAGGCTTATCCCATCCGTCTACCCACTCACTCAATAAATATTGAGGGTTTATTTGCTTGATACTGTGTTAAGTACTAAATAATAGACTCCAGGAATTGCTTTGAGTAAAATTAATTGTAAAGTTTAACTTTTTATTTTAAAGAAAATTAATTTAAGAATAATTATATGTTAGCTGCTTTCTGGATCTTTTTGAGAAAGAACTTTCTGTTCATTAACTACAGTTGTCACTTTATTTACCTTTTTTCCTTAAAATAATAGCTTTAGTGTTTAAGGAATCTAATTATCTTAATTCTATATAGTCATCAACTTCCTCAAGCAAAATCTGCCGTTAGTCTTTGACACATTACTTTTAAGCTTCTGTTTGATAATAGTGTTACTACCTTTATTTAAAAAACTGCTTTACATTTTGACACCAGTTTTCACTGGAGGATATTACCTGTTTTAAATAATCATACAATAGGAATGCCTCTTACAATGTTAACATCCATATTTCTCTGTGGCTTCACATTTCAAAAGTGCTGCTTCCTAAATCCAAATGAATGAAAATTCAGCTTAGCTTCATTATTTCTTTGGCTTTAATTATAACATAATGTTTCTGAGAAGTGAAAACAATGCTTGAATGCATTCATTGATATATAACTTATAATATGTAAGTGATTTGAGGAACACATATACATATATATGTGTATATGTGGTACTATTTAAATGTATTGAACTGAAGATTTTGTAAAATTCAGCTCTATTCCTCTTATAGTAAAACATCTCATCAAAATAAAAGGAAAAGTTATGGTTTGATATTCACTTTAGAGGCAAAAGGTTGTACATATCCAAAAGAATATCACGATGGAAATGCAGTCACTTTACTTATCCTTTAGTTACCTTTTTTGAAAACTAGTTATTTCTACTTCTAGTCCTTTATCACAACAGTGTATTGAATGTTAGTAAGTTCAGTAGTAATCCTTTAAAAATACAACAGACATTATTTTAATATGATGTAGACTCTTTCTTTGAATTAATTATATTTGCAGTCAGTACTTATGATTTCTCAGTCACCATTGCTTAAAGTCAATTTATTTCTCAAAGACTTTGTATGATACCAAAATATAATATAGTAGATTTTGCACATAGAGGCAAATTTAATTTTATCCTTAAAATATCAACCTATATCAGTTTTAAATTTTCTGATTTTGATAGTTGTTCTGGATTATATAAGAGAATGTCCTTTGTTTTAGAAAATATACCCTGAAGCCATTGGCAGTAAAGGGCATAATGCCTCCAAGTACCCAAATAGTTTAGAAAAATGTCTATATAAAATAACAGTATATGCAGAAAGAATGATGAAGAGCACAGGTAACAAAATGTAAACAGTTGGTGAATCTAGATAAAAGGTATATAAGGGTAGGTGTACTCCACTTGCACCTTTTATGTAAGTTTTAAACTATATCAAAATGTAAAACTAACCCCCCCCAAAAAAAGACTGCCAACTTTGCCAACTTTAATTATCAATTTTTAAAAAGATCTATATTCGTGTATTACTTGCCTTTGCTCATTCTCTTTTCCTGTGTATAAGAACAGTAGAGTAGGGAAAAGAGACTGAATCGGTAGTTTTTGTTTCTTCAAAAAAGATGGAAATCCTAGAAGAATTAGGAGGAAAACATGGTACCTGTAAAATTAGAAAATAACTCTCTTCTGCTGTACAATTTTAGACTTTCTGGTGTAGAAAGAGCAGATTATATGATACATCTTTTTGGATATCTTTTAAAATATTTTTGTATTTATTTTTGGCTGTACTGGCTCTTTTTGTTGAACGTGCTCTAGTTGTGAAGAGCAGAGGCTACACTCTAGTTACGGGCTTAGTTGTTCTGAGGCATGAGGGATCTTCTCCGAACAGGGACTGAACCTGTGTCCCCTGCACTGGCAGGAGGATTCTTAACCACTGGACCACCAGGCAAGTCCTGGATATCCTTTTAAGGTGTAAAGGTTCCCAGACATGAACTTGCAGGAGAATGTTCATGACAGCATTATTTATAATTTTAAAAAATGGAAAGAACCCAAATGGCTGTCAGCGGAATACTATCCAGCCATTAAAAACAATTAAGTAGGGACCCATGCTGCAGCATGAGCACAAGTAAATGAAAATCGGGCACAAACGCCACATTATGAATTCATTTATATGAAATGTCCACAATAGGAAAGTTCATAAAAGTGAAACATAGATTAGTAGTTGCCTTAGGGGCCGAGAGGTTAGAAAGAATGGAAGTGAAAGTTGCTCCGTTGTGTCTGACTCTTTGTGACCCCATGGACCCCATTGAATTCTCCAGGCCAGAATACTGGAGTGGGTAGCCTTTCCCTTCTCCAGGGAATCTTCCCAACCTAGGGATCGAATCCAGGTCTCCCACATTGCAGGTGGATTCTTTACCAGGTAAGCCACAAGGGAAGCCCAAGAATACTGGAGTGGGTAGCCTGTCCCTTTTCCCGGGGATCTTCCCAACCCAGGGATCACACCTAGGTCTCCCACATTGCCAGTGGATTCTTTACCAGCTGAGCTATCAGGAAAGCCCAGAAAGAATGGAGAATAACTGCTAATGGACACAAGATTTCTTTTTGAGATGAGGAAATGTTCTGGAATTAAGTTGTAGTGATGGTTATACAACTTTGTGAAGATATTTAAAACCACTTTTAAAAGACTAATTTTATGGTATGTGACTTTTATTTCAGTAAAGCTCTTATGTAAACAAAAGTAAGGCCTAATGAACTACTCCTGCCTCAAAGTCTTTCCATCTGAATAAGAACAAGAGCCAAAGACCCTATAACTTTATATGATCTGGCTTCCTATTATTTCACAGACCTTGTCTTCTTTTATGAAGATGAGGGTCATTCCAATCTACCTGCACTGGTCTCCTGACTATTGTGACTTCTAGGCCTTTTTATTAGTTCTTCCCTCTTACTGGAAACCTAGCAACCTTTACTCAAAATTCAGTCTCTCAGAGGTGCCCTCCTGGCTACCTCTAAAATTTAGACCTCTCAAATATTACCTATTGCTGTTCTTTGCTTTACTATTCTCCTTAGCTCTATTCACCATCGAACACAATATATATTTTACTTTTTAATCTTATGTATTGTTTATCTCTTCCTCCCAGAACATAAACTCCATCAGGGCGGAGATCTTGCCCCTTTCATGCCACTACTGAATCCTAGGGCTTAGAACAGTGCTTGGCACTTACTCATCACTAATGTTGTCAAGTAGGTACATCTGAAAGTATAATAGGCAGCTATAAGGAAAATCAGGAATGTTTAGTAATTGAAGAGAGAGCTACATGTTTTATACTCTTTGTTTGAATAAAAATTGTTTCCTATAGGACTTTGAGACTAAGGAAATGAAATAACTTGTGTTCAGTGTCTTGAAAGTAAAATAAAAAGACAGTCATTCAGTTCTTAAAATGAAAATAAAACTTTTTTGACTAAGGCAAATAATTCTTTTATTTATTTTTCAATCATGGGGGTCTGGCAGACAACTATACATGCATTAGTTACTTTAAAAATATTGACTGAATTGACTGTGTAGCCCTAAATCAGGAGTCAGTAAACTATACCCACAGCTTGTTTTTTCTTTTTTTTTTTTCCCATAAATAAAGTTATATTGGAATGCAGCCACGCCCTTTCATCCACATATTGTCTATGGCTGCTTTTGTGCTCTAACAGGCTTCCCAGGTGGCACCAGTGGTAAAGAACCCGCCTGCCAATGCAGGTAGACGTAAGAGACCCAGGTTTGATCCCTGCATCAGGAAGATCCCCTGGAGAAGGGCATGGCAACCCACTCCAGTATTCTTGCCTAGAGAATCCCACGGACAGAGAAATTTGGCAGGCTGCAGTCCATAGGGTTGCACAGAGTCAGACACAATTGAAGAGACTTATCACTCACTTATGCGCAGTAGAATTCAAATAGCTCTGAAGGAGACTGTATAACCCACAAAGCGTAAAATGTTTACTGTCTGGCCCTCTATGGGAGAAGTTAGCTAACTCCTGCCTAAATTAGTCCTTGTAGGATATAGATTAGTGTAGTAGGGAACCTTGGCCAAATACTGAGAAGTTTAAATTTCATTTCTCTGACTACCTTTGTTGCCTTGAACAAGTTTTATGATCTTTGGTTTTCTCACCTGTGAAATGAAGATAATACACATCTTACATTGTCATTTAAGAATTTTAAATGAGGTATCATGTAAAACACTTAGTGGAGTGTCTAGAAAATACTTCAGTAAGTTATAGCCCAGTGAGCAGCACACGCATGCGTGTATGTGCGTGCGTGTGCACACACACACACACACACACACACACACACGAAAACATAAATGCCCTCAAGTAGAAATTCTTTCAGTCACATTTTCCAGATACTTTCAGTATCTGGAAATTCCTTATTAGGAAAATAAGCAATAAAGTTAACAAATGCTGATTAATGTTGATTAAAGTCCTTAGTACACTTCAGGCACACAATAAACCACCAAAATCTACAGGATTTGGTCATTTGTTGAAAAGACTGTAGTCAGGCATTATTTCTTAACTGTGAGCCCAACTTACAGTATTTCAAAGTCTTTGGCTCATATTTTAGGAAAATGTACAGTCCACTATAGAATGGTTACACTGTCAGGTAAATTTCATTGCTTTATCTGTAAGGAAAATTTTACATAAGGAGGACTAATTCAAAATATGTTTCTATTGTAAGCAAAGAAAAACAGTGTGATACTCTATATATTATGAGAAAATTTCAACCTAGAACTTTTTCTTAGGTGTCTCATATGCTAATTTTGTTTACAGAAGGTGAGTTTATAGTATTGGATTACTTTGATGATGCCTTTCTGTCTGTACAGCCTTATCTTAATACATAAAAGACATTTTCCTTAACTAGATTCTGTTTCGGCTGTTAATTTGGAGACTAGTGGTATGGAACCTTACATCAGGAACATATGGGATCCTTTTGTATTAATCTATCTTTAGTATATAGGATCACAGTCTTACTTTCAGTAATATATCATACAATGAACATTTACTAATCATTCACTATATATAGGCATTAAAATTTTTTAATTAGTAGAACACAGTTTTTGCCTTCGAAAGGTATAGCGGAGGAAATAACTATCTAAACAAAATATTTCGGAAAAGTACTAGGAGTAATAACAGTACCTGTGTGGATGAGAAAGCTGTTAACTCTGCATTAAAGTGCCAAGGAAGACCTGGAGAGGTGATATTTGAGCTGAGCCTCAGTGGATTAGTTCGATGTCAAGTACGTATGGTTGAATGATACCTCACAGGAAGTATGAAACGCAACAAAAATTTTTGAGCACCTACTGTGTGCCAGATAATGATTGTGTTAGAGATACACCAAAGAACAAAGGAGGTAGACTTTTTTCCCTGCTTTTGTTAGATTAAGTCAAACATGAAGAGGTGTTGGAGAGATGTAAACAATACAGAATGGCTGAGCCAAGGAAAGTCTGAGGGCCACTACAAAGAAAAAAAAAATAAATAAATAAGAGCCATATCTCACCAGAGAATTTGAAGTTGATGATCTAGGCCAATGATTTCAACCTGGGAGCTCCAGAAATACTGGTGTGTTATTAAGTTACCACAAAGGAATTATCAATCCATGCTTAGATGCTAAGCAAGCAAGACATTTCAATAAAAAAGTCTTTTATATGTATTTATTACTATTTTTCAATTTTATGTAGTTATTTTGAGTAACAAAATATAGATTTATTTTAACATTATGAATTCATATTACCCTCCCTCCCCCTTTTTTATGTTTTCTATTTTCTTAATCAATTGATGACACTGCTAGAACAGCTTTTAAGTCACTGTCTGTCAAAATGACTAATTTTAAAAAGAGATCCTGAAATATCCAGCCTGAGATCTCCTGCCAAAGTGGAAGCTGTTGAAACTTTCAGAGCAGCCAACCAAAACTTCAGTAAATATTAAGTGAACCCTTCAGTGCCAGGCACTGCTCTAGCTGCCAGGGTTACAAAGCTGTGTCCTCAGGGAACTTATAAAGTGAATAAGAGTCCAGATGAAGAATAATGAAGTAAACGTGGGAAAGAGGGTATGGATTCAGAGTATATTGAGATAGTAATCCTTAAGCAGTAAGAATGCTCTCTGAAGGCAGATTGCTAGAATAGAAATAAAGAGTGGATTGTGGGGAACAGAGCTAATGTTTTGCTAATGCAGGGGAAAGCTCTGAGTGATTTTTTTTTTTCACAGTAACAAACCCAATCAATCTCCAGAGAACAGGGATATTAGTGATTTATGGGTCTCTCAAAATACATCTTCTGCTTGATTTTTCTCTGCCTATTAATAAGGTATAAGCCTGTGAGATAATCCTAAATCAAACCATGTAGATTTGTAATGTAAATCACATAAAAAAAAATCCATCTGGCTCTGAGTCCTTTGCGATGTCATTGTAAGTGCGACGGGAGTTGAAGGACAGTCGTTTGCTCCGTCCATGGCTCTCTGAATCTTTAGCCCAACAAGCTCACTTCTCTTACTTCTTTCAGGCTTCAGCCTTCTTTCCTTTACACACACACACACACACACACACACACACACGCACGCAAGCACACCCTTTTCTTTCTGGCTAAGAAAGACAAAGCTATTGACTACAAGCCCAGAGTTGCCCCCAAGTTCCGACCACCGGCTCAAATTCTTATGAAGTGGACTTGTAATATCCTTAATGTTGCTGTTGGCAGTCAGTTACAGATTCCATTATTGTCGATCAATGCAGTCGCCATGCGAGGTGGGGGGAGGGATGGAGGAGGAGCAGAAGAAAGGAGGGATGAGAGCTTCCTATTCACAGATTTATCAACCTGCCTTTGCTTGCAGGAAATCTTCGTCAAGGGGGCTGGGATGCTGTTGAAACAGCTAAAGCAGGAAAGGGTTAGGGGCTGCAGTTCTCTCGGCAGACTGAAAGGGAATTTGAAAACCTTTCTTCTCAGAACAAAACAAAATGCTGAATTTGTTCCTTTGCTTTTGTTTTTGTTTGATGATATGATTTACTTAACTGATTAGCTATTGTGCTGTCCAGTTATCTAAGCTGTCTCAGTGTAGGAACCTGTCTCTTTTTCTTTGAGTATCTTTGTTCTTTATTTTCCTTTTGCTCTCTCCTGACATTGAACACAAATTATTATTCAGTTTTATGCTGGCTTTTCTCTCAGGCTAAAGCTTAACACCAAGAGACTGAAGGACAGACCTTTCCTCCCTTCTCTTCTATCACCCTCTCTTTTAACCCTCTCTATGTTCTTCCCCCTCCCCCCATTGTATTAGATTGGTGTCACAGAGACACAATTCAGAGTGGAGGGAGGATCACAATTTCTCTCTCATTATTACTGCCTAGCCAGCAATTTAGGTGTAGACCCCCAAGAATTTAGTCTGTGTATCTTTCTTTTCCCGCTCCATCATTCAGTAATTGTGCTCTGTATGGAAAAGTTTTCTGGCTGGAGAATGAGTCTCCTTTCCCCCGGTGATGTGGCCGAGTGGTTGGATAGTAGCACGGAAGAGGAGAAGAGCCTTCTGTCATTTCTGGGTACGGTAGGGCTCTGCTTGTTCTTTTAACCCTTTGTTGTCTGAACTTCTCTTACTTTGGGGAGCATGATGCCCCCCCCACCCCCAAATTGTCTAAAATCCACTTTCGTATTTTTAAAAGGGGGAAGAGGAATTAACAGAATTTAAGTTGTTTGCTTTTCAAGTTTTGTTTATGTCTGTAGAAATAGTGCCACCAACATTGGCTATGAGAAATAAGAGACAGTTTGCTTGGCTTTAACAAAGAGTGCCAGCTCCATGCAAGGCTTACCGTGGCATCTGGTCAGCTGTTTGTGGTATTTAGAGAACTTCTACCTGCCAAAATATATTGTTGTTTTACTATGCCTTTCAATACAGAGAGATGAGGCTTGCTTGTGAGCGTGGGAGTAGGCTTTGTGTGCAAGAAAAGCCAACATATGAATTGAGAAGTAGCTTTTATGCAAGGTTTGAAATATTTGTAATGTTCATATATAAGATTTCTACTGAGTATGTAAAAGAGAACACAAGAACCAACTATTACTTTAACTTTCCATTTACGGGTGCTTTCTAATAAATTTCTAAGTAAAGCAATTATTGGTTATGGTATTATTGATATAATAAATTCCTAGGAAAGTTAGGCTATAAATCCATTGCACTTAGATATCTTAAATTAATAGGAGAGCTTGATATTTATAAAAGTCATACTTGTGAATACTTTGCTAGATTAATAATTACCTTCAAATTTATCTTTTTTATAAAGTTGATTAATTTCATGTTTCCCTAAATACTAGTATACCTTTATTATAAAGGGGCACAATTGATGGTGCTCTAATTTATTCCTCATGAGTATTCTCTGTGACCTGTGAAAAGTCTTCTGCCATTCCAGAAGATATCTCTATCTTATTTTACTTTCTTTTGTTATATTTAGCATACGTTTCTACTTTATTAACTCAATTAGGTTTTCAACTTTAAAATTCCACAAATGATTTCTTTTTTTATGCAGTTTAGATGTAAAGAATCATCTTAATCTTTTTTTTAATTCTACAAAGACTCAGTACATATATTTAGATATTAATCCTATTCTTAATTTGTTTATCATCGCCTCACTTATCTTGGGCATTTGGGTGACTTTAAGAAATGCATGTATCTCTTAACTCATTGCTCTGAAGCCTCTCTAAATCTACTTGCTTCACATTCCCTTCCCCCACACCCATTGAGAAATAGCAGTGAAGAAAAGCAAATATCAATATTCCTGAGTAAAACCAACCACTTAGACCCTACTGCATGGTGGGCAGGGAAAGCAGTCATCACTAAAGATCTTTCCTTTGCTCTTGCATGATATTTTTATGAATTCTGATTATCAATCCTCAAGATTAATTTCTTTCTTTTTTTTTTTTTTGCCATTTCCCTACTATGCCTAAAAAGGATTTGACCAAATAAATACAGATGGTAAATAAAAAGTACTATAGTTTGTGCCCCCTCCCACCCCACTCCCATTCTTCTTTAACCACAGATGGTGATAATAAAGACAAAGGATATTAGGACATGTTTAGAAGAAAAGTACAAATTCCTACAAATTATCCACCTATTGGAAGGAAACCTCCTAGGCATATATAATAGGTGAAACACAAATAAATCAGAGTCGCGATTCTGCTCAAGGGCTGTAGCAAGAAGTTAGTGAGTGAGTGAGTAGATAGCTAAGTATCCCGTACTCTACTGTGGCAGGGCTGAGCCCTGGGTGACAGCCAGTCTTAGTTTAGGGACTGAAGCTCAGTCCTGACCACGGGTAGCAAACACCTCCATCTGTGGATAAATAGGCATTTATTAAAGTGGGAGCAAACTCTCTTTGATATAGCTTGGAATAACTTGCAACGAGTCATTTGCTAATGTAGTTACCATTAATGAAAATGTGCTTCTCCCAGTGAAGATGCCAAGAGAAAGCAATCTGCTTTATGGTGAATCTAGGATAAGTGGAACTGAAAGGGACATTGAATCAGATAACCAACGCAACTGTCTTTCTTTACCTAAGGAATTTTATGGCAGATTTCCCTCTAGGAGAGAAGATGAAAGAAAAGCACTCAGTGCTGGTCAGGGTTCAGCCACTACTTCCTCTCTGCACAATAGCTACTCAACTGATGTTCAGGCCTTCCTATTAATTTAGTGCACTGCTTGTTTGATGAAACTTAAGAAACCGTGCCCTCTTCATTAGCCTATTTAAGAATTCCGTGGTTTCCTCATCACCTGTCAGATAAAACTCCTTACTTTAGAAATTATTCTGGCCCTTCCACCTCACATCCCAGTATTCCTTTTGGCATTGCTAAGTCAGAGTTAGGGAGGACCCTTCATTCTACCAAATTGATTAATTTTCTCTATCTGGGACAAACCTTGCCCTTTCTAATCTTTGCATGTGCTGTTTCTTCTGTTAATATCATCTGTGTTCCTTCATCCAAACTGAACTTTCCAAACCCTACCCCTGTTTCAAATCTTGCTCATAAATAAGATACTGTGTTAGGTACTGTGGCTGGATACAAAGAAGTAGAAGATAGAACTGCTGAGAAGCATAGAGTTTGGTTGGGGAGAAAACATGAACTATGTACAATTAAGTGAGAAAGAATTAATAATTCAAGACAACAATGGAGAAAATAAAATAAGGCAGTACCTGATTGTAAGATGATTTATCCAGGAAAAAATTGCTTTGAGCCTTTGAAGAATAAAGACATCATTTTTGGCTAGTGATACTGAAGATCAACTTATAGAGATAGGTTTTAATCTGAATCTTCAAAGATAGAATGTATTTTTATGGAAATGGTGGAGTTTGCTGTATGAAGGGAGTGTCATGAGGAATATTAAATTATATTCATGTCTAAAGAGTAAACTGATTTGAAAGGAATGGAAAGTTCATTTGAAGAAGTGTTGAGAAATAATACTTGAAGGATATTTGGTGGCTCACTGTTTAGGATCTTTCATCACAGGCTAATTAGTGACAGTGTTAATCCTGAAAGCAATTGAGAAGAATTAAGATTCTTGAACAAGAAAAAAATATGGTTAAGATCATTTTTTTAGGAAGACATATCTGAAAGTGTCACATTGGGGGAATAACCTTGAAGCAGTTAAACCTCTTTGAAAGCTATGACAGTAGTCCAAATATGAAATAAGTGCTTCTATTGTAACATTTAACTCTCCATATTATAATTATGTGTTTCCTTATTTGTTATTAATCTAGACTGTGAATGCCTTCACATCAGGGGCTCAATTCTCTGTCTTTTCAGTACCCAGGTACACTTCAGATACCCATGAATATTTGCACAGTTCAGATGAATAATTGAGATGAGAAGACAGAGAGATTACAAAGGATCGATCAAAATTTATGACTGATCTGAGGAATGGGAAACAAAATGAATCAAAGACTGTTTTTGAAGCTGGAAGGATGGTGGTACTACTAAGAACAGAGAAGTTGGAAAAGGGAGTCAGTTTTTAAGGAGAGAGGGTGATTTCTATTTGATATACTGAGTTTGAGGGGACTGGTATACATCTGGATAGAAATATAGTTCTGATGATTGGAAATGAAGTCACAGGTAGAGAGTGGTGTTTGGGAGCCACCAGAGAAAAGAAAGACTGTTGAAGGAATTGTAGGTGATGTACTATTGAGAGACTGTCGAGAAAAAGTAGAGAGCAGGAACTGAATCTTGAAGAACGCCAAAGATGGGGGTAATAGGGTGGGTAGAAAAAGAGGAGATACAGAACAGTCGTAATGGTTGGGGAAAAGCCAGCCAGGACGGTGTGTTATTGCAAGTGGCTCAGCGGTAAAGAATACATGGGTTCAATCCCTGGGTCGGGAAGATCCCCTGGAGAAGGAAATGGCAACCCCCACTCCAGTTTCTTACCTGAGAAACACCATGGACAGAGGAGCCTGGCAGGCTATAGTCATGGGGTCACAAAAGAGTCAGACATGACTTTAGTGACTAAACAACAACAA
>NW_011494861.1:19979464-19991207 GCF_000754665.1 Bison bison bison
ACAACAAAAAAACAAAATCAAGATAGAAAAGGTCAACAGTGCGGTCAGTAGTGTCATTGGTTACAAAAGCCCAAGAAAAGTCAGAATATACACTGGATTGGACATTAGGAGACTTTTGATAACCTGTGAAGGTATCAGTGGTATTTGATTCATTAGAACTGAGGGAGAAGAAGTCAGATTTTATAATATTGAGAAAGATAGAAGATGGTGAGACAGTGAGTTCAGTTCGGTCGCTCAGTCGTGTCCAACTCCTTGCAACCCCATGGACTGCAGCACGCCAGGCCTCCCTGTCCATCACCAACTCCCAGAGCTTGCTCAAACTCATGTTCATTGAGTTGGTGTTGCCATCCAACCATCTCATCCTCTGTTGTTCCCTTCTCCTCCTGCCTTCAATCTTTGCCAGCATCAGGGTCTTTTCCAGTGAGTCAGTTCTTCGCATCAGGTGGCCAAAGTATTGGAGTTTCAGCTTCAACATCAGTCCTTCAAATGAATATTCAGGACTGATTTCCTTTAGGATGGACTGGTTGGATTTCCTTGCCACCCAAGGGACTCAACAGAGACAGGTTAAGTCTGTTGTCTGGAGAAACCTTTGACTGACACAAAGAAAAAGGTCTTTTAAAATTAGGGAGACTTGTGCATCTTCTTAGATAGAGGAGAGAGCTAAGATACTGAACTTACAAGTAAGTATCTGTTGAAACAAACATTTTAAACTGAACAGCTGAACTCTCCACTCTGGAGGGAAAGAAAATTCCCAGGAAGAGAACAAAAGATAACAACTAAAAATCCAGGTAGTGAATTGCCCTGGGGGCATTTGCCTGACTCAGAATTCCTGAAAGTTAAGTTTTAATGGTCACAAGATAGGAGATAGGTTTAGGGACTGAAGTGAGGAATTAGAACTGAACGCCCCACCCCATTGTCCCTCATAGGACGAGTTCCTTGAAGAGTGAACATGGAAATTTAAAAATCTGCTCACAGACAAAAATTGACAGATCTTATTTATCTTAGTCTGGACTGTTGAGAGAGGAGGACAAAAATCCCCTGGGAATTCATAACCACTGTTGTGATAAGGTAAAACTAAAATAGTGGACAATAGTAGTTATGTCAGAGATAGGAAGGGGTGATTGAAATTGAAGTATTTTAAGATCTTTGAATTATTCAAGAGAAGGTGAGAAATCAGAACTAGCTCTAGGCTTTAGGTACACATGTTAAAATGTTAACGACAACTATTAAAAGAGTAAAAATAGAGTGTATAGCTTCAAAAGCTGTGGAGGGGAAAATGAACTTTAAAAACTTCGTCATTCTGAGAAATAGAAAAACAAAATGCATAGAAATACAGTAACTAGAAAAAATAAGATGGTAAAAATAAAATCCAACTATATCAGAAAACACAATATATGAAAATGTTAAGAGTAAGGTAGGTTAGACTTCATCTTTGTTTTTAATGCTGTGAATAAGAGAGGCGTTAGTGGGACTTCCCTGGTGGTCCAGTAGTTAAGACTCAGCTTCTGCTACAAGGAGCACCAGTTTGATCACACAAGCTACATGGTGCAGCCAAAAAAAAAAAAAAAAAATAGAGACCTAAGAACCTAGGAAGGTTAAAGCAAAAGTTTGGTGGTGGTGGTGAAAGGTATAAAGTAGAAGGTTAGGATTAACATATACACACTACTGTATATGAAATACATAACCAACAAGGACCCGTGTAATAACCTTTAAGGGTAAGTAATCTAAAAAAGAGGATATATATGTATATGTATGACTGAATCATGTGCTATACACCCTAAATTTACATGGTATTATAAATCAACTATGGGCTTTCCTGGTCAGCTGGTAAAGAATATGCCTGCAATGCAGGAGACCCTGGTTTGATTTCTGGGTCAGGAAGGTACCCTGGAGAAGGAATAGGCTACCCACTCCAGTATTCTTGGGCTTCCCTGGTGGCTCAAACAGTAAAGAATCTGCCTGTAATGCGGGAGACCTGAGTTCAGGTTGGGAAGATGCCCTGGAGGAGGGCGTGGCAACCCAGTCCAGTGTTCTTGCCTGGAGAATCCCCATGGACAGGAGGTACCTGGCTGGCAGGCTACAGTGCATGAGGTCACAGAGTCGGACATAACCGAGTGACTAAGTGTGCGCACACACATAAATCAACTATACTTCAAAAAAATAAATTTAAAAAAATGATTTTCTCAAAAAATAACAAAAAAAACTTCCATAAAAGTAAAAGTTTTGGGAGACGATATACCAGGCAAATACTGATTAAAAGAGAGCTACCGTAGCCATGAAAATGAAATCAAATGGATCTTTATGTCAAAAAATGTTGCTAGAAATAAAGGAGATCCCTATAGTAGTGACAAAATATAAAAATCACTAGAAAGTTGTAACAGTTTTATATGCACTTAAAAACAAAGCCTTAAATTTATAAGGCAAAAATTGACAGAAGTATACAGAGAAATTGACAAATCTGTGACCCTATCTACAAAAATTATTAAGGGTATTCAGTTTAGTCTCTCAGTTGTTTACAACTCTGCCACCCCATGGACTGCTGCACGCCAGGCTTCCCTGTCCATTACCAACTCCCAAAGCTTGCTCAAACTCATGTCCATCGAGTTGGTGATGCCATCCTCATCCTCAGTCGTCCCCTTCTCCTCCTGCCTTTAGTCTTTCCCATGGACAGAGAGTTGAAGGTATAGAAGATACAAAAAAAACACAGTAAGCTTCAGTTAATGGACACAATAGAATTCTGAAGTCCAACAATTATGTAGTCTTCTGAAGTATATGTGGAATCTTTATGAAAACCAACAATAGATTAAGACATAAATAAATCTCAACAAATCAAATTCTTTATATCATACAAACATATTCTCTTGATCATAGATGAACTAAGTCAAAAATTAGTACCAAAAAAATTTACTCTTAAAACTTTTCTTTTTGAAAACTTTTAAGGTTGAAAGTTTTAAAGTTAAAAATTCAAAAAAAAAAACAATGGAAATAGAACTGAACATCCTAAAAATCGTACATATCAAAACTTATAAAATATTGCTAAAATAGTTATTAAGTGAAACTTATAGCCCTAATCTTTTATATTGAAAAGAATAAAATTAAGTGGGCCAGCTGAGCATTCAATAAATTCAACAAGGTAGAAAAAAAAGGATAGACCAAAAGAAAGTTAAAGGAAAGAAATAATGAAAATGACAGCAGATGATAATAGAACAGAAGGCAGAAATAAACAGAATCAATAAAGCTAAAATTTGTTTCTTAAAGAAGTCCAATGAAAATAAAACTGTCAAGATTTGATCAAGATGAAAGAGAAAGCACAAGTAAACAATCTTAAAAATGGGAAAAAGAACATAGTTACAAAAATCAGAGACCTAACAGACTATCATGAACAACTTTATGCTAATATATTTGGAAAAAATGAGAGAAAATGAACATTTTAAAGAAAGATATAATTTATTAAAATTGACTACAGTAGGAATAAAAAATGTAAGTAGTTCTGCTACTTACAATCATTAAAGAAATTGAATCAGTAGTTTAAAATGTACCACTGATTGTGGTTTGATTTCTCATATAGCTTGACTTCTGAAAAAGAATAAAACGCTGGATCACACACTTGTATTAGTATTTACAATCAGTGATAGTTCAGTTTTTTATTGCAAATGAAATAAATGGACATTTTAGTATCTAAATTAAAAAAAAATGCTAAGAACCGTGCTAAAACCTAAGCATGGAAATTGAATTCATATTGAGCCCATAGGTGGTCATGGTTACCTTAGAGTTTTTAAGTATTACATCCTTTGTTGAGGGGATATCCTTAGAAAAGGGGAGGGGGAAGAAGTTCTTTTAAAATTTTTCTTTTATGGGTATGTAAATAAAAAACTAGAGGAAATCAAGCTGAGCAGATATCCCAAGAAAGCAGGCTTCCCTGGTGGCTCAGATGGTAAAGCGTCTGCCTGAAATGCGGGAGACCCAGGTTCGATCCCTGGGTCGGGAAGATCCCCTGGAGAAGGCAGTGGCAATCCACTCCAGTACTCTTGCATGGAAAATCCCATGGACGGAGGAGCCTGATAGGCTACAGTCCATGGGGTCGCAAAGAGTCGGACACAACTGAGTGACTTCACTTTCATCAAGACTTAAACTGGTTAATTTATGTTTAAGTGTGCTTCTACAACCTGAAAATTTGTGAATTTTTAAGTAGAATGATGCATGGAAGGAAAAACTTAATCTCCCATGAAGTTTCTTTACCAAAATCTCAATTATAGTGTAAGACTTAAGCTAATAGACATAAAATGAGAGTAATTCTTAAACTTGACTGCTAATGCTAAGTCACTTCAGTCGTGTCCGACTCTGTGCGACCCCAGAGATGGCAGCCCACCAGGCTCTCCCGTCCCTGGGATTCTCCAGGCAAGAACACTGGAGTGGGTTGCCATTTCCTTCCCAATGCGTGAAAGTGAAAAGTGAAAGTGAAGTTGCGCAGTCGTGTCCGACTCTTTGTGACACCATGGACTGCAACCCACCAGGCTCCTCCGCCCATGGGATTTTCCAGGCAAGAGTACTGGAGTGGGGTGTATGCTTTAATGCCATATGTGAATTAGAAATAAATAGAAAGTTTATTAACATTTTTATTATGAATTAAGTTGAACCATATGAAATTGCTATTTTATCATTTTAACATACAAAAAAATTGGCAATTCTGTGAGATCACGTGTGTTTATTAAAGGAGAAAAAAAATCAACAGACTATGCTGAACTATTTTTTAGTTGTTTAGTTAAAATTTATTTGTTACCATATATCTTCTATTTCAGTGTTCCATGCAAGAAAAGAGTGGATGCAAACAGTTTATGGAAACATTGTGGGAGAAATACTTAAAATTGAGAGAGTTCTATTTATTAAAATTTATTTCCTTTGAAAATTTAGACAGAATTGCCATTGTTCAAATACCTAAATTTAGGTAGTTTGATACCCCAAACTAGAGAACATATAATCAAGTAATGGGAACTTACACAAATATATTACTTGGAAATCAAAGAAATGTGAATAATTAGGCCTGGCTTTATGGAAGCAGATGAATTGAAATTGGTATTGAAGGTTACCTTAGATTTGGCAGATAAGTGAACACCATTAACAAAGACAGACACAGAGAAATTAATATGGCCCGTTTAAGATCAGAGATCATCTGACCAAGGCAATTTGTTGCAAAGTGTTGGCAGGAAAGAGTACGTAAGGTAGGAGCTAGGTGGTATTTTTTTTCAATGTGTGATTTTCTATATGTAAGATTTCTGGGAAGGTAATTTTATCAAGAAAGTAATGTTTTAGAGAGCTTAATCTGGTAATGGTGATCAGGATAGCTTTTTAAGCAGAGAGACAGGAGTCAATGAGATTAGTTAGGAGGGTCTGGCCATTATCTACAATGAGAAAATAAAAAGTCCTGCACTAGAGTGATACATGGTAGTGGAAATACAGAGAACAAAAGGAAGCCAACATTCGAAGAGAGGCTTGACCATGTTTGGTGGCTGAAGTATACCAATCAACATAGAATTATAGATAATAGGTTTCTCCCTTTTCTGTTACTTTCACTGTAGAGATTTTTGTTTTTTGTATAGCACCTCATGCATATTTGCTCCTCAGTAGATGATTAATTTCTCATCTTTATGTTAGAGGCTGATATATTTTTATTTTTTCAGTACTTTCAGTGCTTTCTGTTAATGTCTGTTGGGGAATAAAACCCAAATTAGTCTTAAAGGACCCTGACATAATCAAGAATCAGATCTTTTTACAAAAGATTTTTAGAGATGAACACTGAAATCATGGTATGAATAAATCAGATTTATCCAGAATTATATTTGAAACATACTAATAAAGAGAACACATTATTAAGTCAGTTATAGGAAAAGTTTAAGTAAAGTCTGAGAATATCTCCATAAATTAGAAGACGTATTGTCTTCCAGAATGGAAGACAAAATATTATTCACCAAAGCAAAGCTATGAAATTAAGGAAATGGCTCAGAGGGTAAAGCATCTGTCTGCAATGCAGGAGACCCAGGTTTGATTCCTGGGTTGGGAAGATCCCCTGGAGAAGGAAATGGCAACCCACTCCAGTACCCTTGCCTGGAAAATCCCATGGACGGAAAAGCCTGGTAGGCTAGAGTCCATGGGGTCGCAAAGAGCTGGACACGACGGAGCGATTTCACTTTCACTTCCCTATAAATAATTAGATTGAAATGTTCAAAACAGTTGTTTTATGCTTAACAGTGCTTTCTAGTTATTTGGAGACTGTTCGTTCTAAACCTAAAGTCTTAAGCTTTTAGTTACCTTTCCACTTAAGTGTACTGAAAATTACTTTAAGTGGACAGATGGATGGGTTTTCTTTTCTTTTTTTGAAGACTGTTCTTTTAGAGGAGTTTTAGGTTCACAGCAAAATTAAGAGAAAGTTACAGATTTTTTTCCTGTGTCCCCTTGTCCCCACAAATGCATAGTCTCCTCCTTATCAATATCCTCCACCAGAGTGGTACATTTGTTACAGCTCCTGAACCTACACTAACATCATAATCACCCAAAATACATGGTTTACATTAGGATTGTTTCTAAATGTTGTATATTTTGTGGGTTTGGACAGATAATGACATGTACCTTACCTTACAGTACCATACATAATATTTTCACTACCCTAAAAACTCTGTGCTCTGCTTATTCATCCATCCCCTTAAGGGCAGTTTATTTTTTGGAGGGCTTTTTTCTACTTTTTAGTTCAAAGAATCAGTAGTAGAAATTCTTTATAGCTTAATTCCTTTTTTGTTCGTTTTATTACCATTTCATTAAGCAAGTTAACTTTTCTCCTTCTTTATCCCATTGCCTCACCCCTCTTTGTTTCTTCATTAGAATGTTCTTATTGCCATCAGCATTCCAGGATTGAGAGTTTCCTTTGATGGGGTTTCGTTTGCAGTAAATTATCCACCAAAGAGTATGATTTAATTCTCTTTAAAATATGAAGAACCATGTGCACTTGTTAGAGTTCTTTGAGTTATTTTTAAGAGGAAATGAGAAAAACTGGAGTTTCCATGATTGTTTATCCTACTTTTTATTCATTACAGTCCACGATACAAAACACAAGGGGAATGGATAGCATGCATGGTAATTAAAAGTATGGCCTCTGGATCCAGACTGCATGGGTTCTAATCCTGATTCTGCCTTTACCAGCCCTGCAAACTGAGTGGAGTAATAGATCATCTCCTTCCTTTCCCATCTGTGAAATGGGGGCATAATTCCAATTCCAGAGATTTGTGAGGATTAAAGAGAAAATTAACATAAAATACTTAGCATGTAATAAGGAATAAAAACGATAGTTTGGTGTTGCAGTTATCCTTGTTATACTTTTATTACTACTACTAAGATCCCTAGTTGTTATCACTAAGTACCAGAGATATGCTTTGTATTTGAAACTTAAGATAACCATATGTGCTGTGCTTAGTCACTCAGTCGTGTTCGACTCTGCAGCCCCATGGACTGTAGCCCTCCAGGATCCTCTCTGTCCATGGGGATTCTCCAGGCAAGAATACTGGAGTGGGTTACCAATGCCCTCCTCCAGTGGCTTTTCCCAATCTGAGGATCGAACCCAGGTCTCCTTCATTGCAGGCGGTTTCTTTACCACCTGAGCCACCAGGGAAGCCCAAGATAACCATATGAAAGTGAAAGTGAAGTCATTCAGTAGTGTCCGACTCTTTGCGACCCCATGGACTGTAGCCCACCAGGCTCCTCCATCCATGGAATTTTCTCGGCAAGAGTGCTGGAGTGGGCTGCCATTTCCTTCTCCAGGGGATCTTCCCAACCCAGGGATCGAACCTGGGTCTCCCGCATTGTGGGCAGACGCTTTACTGTCTGAGCCACCAGGGAATCCTGGATAACCATATAAATATCCCTAAACTGTTTTCTTAGTCTTTTTGGTTGACAGTAAAAATTGTTCTCTATCATCTCATCCATTATCATCATGTGAAACCCTAAGTTAAAGAAACGATACACTTGTGGGTGTTCAGATTGCGTGACCAGAGGGATATCTGCTCTCCTACTATATTAACAAGAAGAATTTTTAGAAGTAATAATAATAAAGGATAAATTTGTTGAGGTGAAGAAAAGGTGGGAGAGACGGGATGGCTTCCCTTTCTGAGAATTCACTACGTTTCTGTACCTAGCACCAATTTGTACGTATTGAAATGTGTCGAGGGCATGCAAACTTGAAAGGACTGCTTGCCTGAGTGAAGTACTGCAGTCTAAATGATACAAATCGGATGAATTAAAGTGGCTCTGGGGATTTGTATTTCAGAGCAGCTGGATGGTAGTGACTGTCGGTGCTTTGGCTTTACAGCAGTAGAGATGGGATAGGGCAGGGAAATGTCCTGCTGAAAATCAAGTGGTGAAGTCTATAAAACACCCAGGTGCTATGGTGTTAGCAGCTATATAAATGCAGAGTGTAATTTTCTCCTCTTTGCTCTTGTCACTTTTCCTTTATAAAATTGTTCTCTACCTGCATCTTTAAGCTCCCATTACCTTTAAGGAATCCTCCAGCAAAAAGTATGAAATGTCATGAAGCCTTTTTTTCTTTCACACTTGCCATTTGTTATTAAAGACCCTCTTACTAAAGAGGTACAAGCCCATTTCCCAATATTGTTCCTTCCTTCCTTTTCTGTTCCTTAAGTGTCTTCTGTGCCTCCTGTGGAAGAAGAATTCTCCTAATTTAGAATTCACAGCATGGAGAAATGAGTTGTTTGCTTAACTCATTCATTAATAATTTGAGCCATGGACTTATCACATCCTATTTATTGTTGTCATCATTTATGATGATAGTGAAGTGGATTCATTCACAGTAACATTATATACATTGAAATTCCAGTGACTTAAATGGGTGAAGAAACACATTTTGGTGTGTATTTAATTTTCTATCATGATTTGTTGAGAGGTTGCTTTTTTTAAAAGTTTTTGAAGTGAATTAAAGAATTCCTTTTTGACAATGATATTAGAATACTTGCTTACTAAATATAATGTCAAAAATATTAATGGGACATGTGAGTAATTAAAATTGACAGAGCATTCACATTCATTCATGTTTTATAATTCTGTATACAAAACTACTAGAAATTGGCTTGGGTTGCTGTTAATGTGAAGTATTTAGTAAAGTATTTATATATGCCAGCTGACTGCATCTGTGAATATGTAATATTTTCTGGTCTGTCATAACTAGAGAATTTTGCTGTGAGAAGGATATTTTGGTTCCTTACATCATTATCCACCAAATTAAAACTTTATAAATATCTTTATTCATTCTGTTTATCATTTGTTCTGAATTTTCTGAAATTACTTTCATATTGGTAAGGTTATTATCTTTTTTTAAATTTTGCCTCCACCTTCATCTAAGAGAATAATAAATTGGCTACTACCTCAGTAAAAAATTGGCTACTACTGCCCCAAGAACTAATAGAGATACTAGGCACAGTGGTTAGCACATTATAAACATTTAATTGTAGCTCAAATTACCATAAAAATTTTTCTTCCTTAGACAAATTATTAATAAAAGAGGTGCTTATAATTTTGAAGTACATCTTTTCCTCCTAAAAATGTATTTTTGAATCATCTCCTCCACTTAAAAAAAAAAAAGGTAGCTAAGTCTAAGTGGTAGACATTATCAGAATTTGTGACATTTTTAGCTGGGTAGTTATTGTTAAGTATATGTATGTATGACATGATGGTGTATGAAATTTAGTTAAATGTGACTGAACAAAAAGTAAGTATAGTTGATACTTATATTTGATCGCAATGACATTACATAACAGATACTTGTTCTCAGTTAAGGTATTTGCACAGGCCTTTGGAACCTAACCCTCAGTTCATACAAGCATTGCCCTTAATCTCTTTCTGAACGTAATAATATTGTAGGATCATTTCAAACACATTCACTATTCAAAATCCTTTAAAAAAATTTAAGACAGTGCCAGGAAGTATATCTCCATAGTATTTCTTTATTTAAAAATTTTCTTTACTGTGGTAAAAGTCAGATAACATAAAGCATACTGTTTTAACCATTTTTAACTGTCTGGTTCAGTGTACTCCATAGTATTTTTGTGTGACTTGTAAATCTGGATGAGGTGCATTTCACCAGGTGGTTTTTCTTTCAGAGGAAAAAGCTAAGTCCTTATGTGTAGGCCTACAAAGCCCGCATGATCTGAACATGCCTGCCCTAATTCCTCTTAGTCTTTCTGCTATTATTTATCCCCACTTCCTGACTGCAGCCCCACTGGCTTCCCAGCTGCATTTTACTCTAGAAGCTTTGTATTGGCCTCCCTGTCTTCAGTGGCCCTCCCTGATAAATCTACTAGGCTGACCTCCTCAATTCCTTAAGTACTGGCTTTCACTCACCTTCTCAGTGCCTCTCAGTTCAGTTACTCAGTTGTGTCCGACTCTTTGCAACCTCATGGACTGCAGCACACTAGGCTTCCCTGTCTATCAACAACTCCCAGTGCTTACTCAAACTCATGCCTATCGAGTCCATGATGCCATCCAACCATCTCATCCTCTGTCGTCCCTTCTCCTCCTGCCTTCTGTCTTTCCCAGCATTAGGGTCTTTTCTAAGGAGTTGATTATTTGCATCAGGTGGCCAAAGCATTGGAGCTTCAGCTTCAGGATCAGTCCTTCCAATGAGTATTCAGGACTCATTGCCTTTAGGTTGACTGGTTTGATCCCTGCAGTGCAAGGGATTCTCAAGAGTCTTCTCCAACACCACAGTTCAAAAGCATCAGTTCTCAGCGCCTCTACCTATTCACTATGGTTACTGTAGTGAAATTACTGTACTTCTTCATCTCCTTTTCTCTGTCCTCCTTTTTCCCTCCCTGAAACACCATCTGCTACATTGGCTTCATTATAAGTAAACTGAAGGCCATGAACACACTGTTAGGTCTGAAAGACAGGGTTGAGTTCTGTTTGTTGAATAGGCACATCTTCCACCAAAAGGGCCTTTGTCCTTATAATTATCCAGTTGTCAATTATTTTACCACGCATTTCAAAAGAAAGCACGTTGACATAGAAGAAAATGTGTATTTTGAGGAAATGACATTGCAATAATATATTTTGGATTTAGAGAGCCCCATTCTTTCAAAAAGCTAATTTTGTGTCAAAGCAGATAAACTCATTCATCTTGTCTTCATCTCTGGTTAGTCTGAATAACCCAGCTTATTAATGCAGATCAGAGCAGGAAAGGTTGAAATGGCTTTACACATAATCACACAGATAGTTAGTAAAGGTGGTAAAAAGAGCACCCAAGTATTCTCTTTGTTCAGTACATCATCTTATGTGGAGCTGTAGTGGAGGCTACCTCTCGTTATTATAAGTTGTCACCTCACCTCAGTTCATACCCAATGGCAAAAGAAATGAAGAGATATATTTAAAACTTAAGTGGCTTTTTATAACTTTTTTTTTTACCTTTTAATTTAAAGATGAAAAACATTATTTTTAGAGGGTGAGAACATGAACAAATTAGTTTTAGTCCTTTATCCACAGAAACAATATCATATGCCTCTTGTCTTAAGAGAGTGAGCATATTTTAAACATGACTGTAATTAAATATTGTGACTATGAAGTGAATATTCATTTTTTACAGCAGGGAAAAAATAATGCAGTCGTATGTAGCATGAGGCAGGTAGGGTAGAGAGCTGTCTAATTTTGGCCTACTGGAACTGGTATAGATTTTCCATCCAAATCAGCAGAA
>NW_011494861.1:19991307-20006730 GCF_000754665.1 Bison bison bison
AATGTAGCTCTAAGAGCATAGAAGCAGCTTTCCTTTCTGATTGGAGCTTTAAAGTCGAAGGTAGCCAGATCAGTTTAGCATGCTGGCCAGCCTGTGACTAATCCAGCAAGTTATTAATTCTGCTTTTCCTGAGGCTACTCCCCTATTCCAAAGTGGACTTTGGTTTTGGGGGTATACGTTCTTTTCTCAGCTTTGAAACAGTTACGAATCTTCTGGGCACTAAACAACCTAATACTCAAAGGCCTTTTCTGCATCAGTAGATAAATTGCATTGTGGTGGGGGCTGGGAAAGTCAAGAAGTGTCTTTTCTGCATCAGTAGATAAATTGCGTTGTGGTGGGGGCGGGGAAAGTCAAGAAGTGTAGACTTCCTCCTCTTATCACCAGTTGATTTAGCTTATTTTGTTTCCTTACTTTTCCCTCTTTAAAGGCAATTGTTCAAACGTCAAAAGTAATTTAATTTCTCCTTTTTGAACCCAGTGACATTCTTTAATCTACATCAGAGTTCGGTTTTTGGGTTTTTTTTTTTTTTTGTAATACAGAAAGAGAATGTAAAGAAAAGTACAACAAAGAACATATTGTTAGGGTTTGAAATGTGGTTGCTCATTTTAGCCAAAATAATTCCAGATAGATAAAAGCATTGAAATATATTTACGTAATGAGTTCATATGCCTGAAAACTAAAATTAGATGTTTGGAAAACAGTAAGGAAATTCTTTTTTTTCCTCAGCCAGAACATTGCAAGTCAAGGAAAACTGTTCACTAGATCATTTTATCCTTGCTAATGGGACTTTTTTCCTCCCAATTTGGTTTTTCCATCAGTTATTCTGAGACTGAAATATATTATATTGTAATAGTCAATCTCATGTATCTTTCTAATGATCAGTAATGGGCAGAGGGAAGATGAGATTTTCTTCTACCTTCACCAGCCCCTGTCTCCACCTGCCTGCCCTTCAGATTGAATTGCCTGACTTAGATAATCATCCTTTAAAGTCATGTTCCTGAAGTCTGAAGGTCTTGTTCAGTGTGCTTTGACAGACCGATCTGTTTAAATTCAGCGCTTTGTGCCATTCCCGTTAATTGTACTACCATTTTTTAGAAATGTGCTAGGATTCATGGGTGCCTAATTCTGAAAATGGCTTTGTACATTAAGGTTCATTTAACTGATGGTTAGGGGGAAGTTGAGAGACTTAAAGTTATTTTAAAACACAGTAATAGCTTGGAACTTTCTTGTACTGCAGGCATATAAGACTCTATGTTGTCAGCCTCTCGGTCATTAGGCTTGTTGTGATTTGGCTTATATCTTACTGGTCAGGATGTCACTGTGAAGAAACGTTTAGTCATGGAACGAAAATCAGTGTCCAGCATCAAAGATAGTAATAGAGTAAGCACTCCCAATTGGATTTTCATAGGTGGGATTGATTTGTGTGCATTACTGGGTCTGTGTAAAATGGTGTCCTTTTGGCACTAGCTGAATATAAATTTCAGGAAATGTTTTTTCTTCTGTAGATCAGTGCAATACAGTGAAATTTGCTGTAACTGAGGGGAGGCAGTGGTTGGGCGTCCGCTAATAGCCTGAAAGGAACTAATGAGGATGTGCAGTCCGGAACGATTGATTGAATAGCTGCAGTCCTGTGTGTTGCTTTCTCGCTTGCTCTCTGCAAGCTGTAGAGAGGGAGGGGGAAGAGCAAGACACAGGGAGGGAGCCAGAGAAAAAACGCTTTCTCTTAAGTGGAAGTAGCACGGATCCCAGGGGCCAGGAGGCCAGAAATGGAAGTTTAAACTGCATCTATCTTTTAAAGGGAGAACAGCAGGAATCAAAATGTCAGTCTCCGGAGTCACGATTTACTCCTTATTTTTTAAGATCTGGAAGATAACACAGAATACTTTTTTTAGGATGTGTTTTTTTTTTTTTCTTGTCCATGTTGAGATTATCTAATGTTGTCTGAGAAGCTGGATTCCTATATGTCTGTCAGTTGAAGTGGAGATGGGAAGCAGTTGTGATAAAGGTATAATATGTATATATCTATCATCTGTGTGTGCGTGTGTATGTGCATATATATATGCATATATATGTATCGCTCTATAAAAAAATTTAAATGTAACCTTAATATAGCATATAGTAATTAAATTGGAGAATACCACATGATCTTCAAAATCTGAAATGCATTAGGTCAGTTTGCACAGATTTAGGATCCCAGAGTTAGATCTTAGTGAGGTCATACTGCCAGAACAAGGAGAAGCTGAGCTATTTTTATATCTGCATAAGCATATATGTTATTTTATCCTAGCAGCAGCTTTTTGTCTTCTCATGGACTTTTGGTTGCAGGCTGGTGAATCATCTTATCTGCACAGAACTGAACTTTGACCTTTGTGCAGACACCATCAAATCATGTTCAACACTAGGCTAAATTTGTTCATATGAATATAAAAAATAGTTAATTGGATTCTGTTAACTCTTATATGGCTGACATAAAGCAGTAGATTCCTATACTGTGAGATGCAAATACTAAGTGAACTTAGAGATATTAAACATAACTCAGAGGAAATTACTTTTTATATGTGCATAGATAAAGATACAAACTATCACACTAAGGCATATTCTTAACAGTGACCAAGTTTCTTTAATGTCTTGATAATATCTGTTTAGAGATAAAGAGACAAATTATATCTTAGATGTAGAATATAATGTATCTTTAAAGCACAATTTTACAGATTAGTGAAAGATCCTAAATTTGGATTTTTATCGATGTTTCTTTTTTCTCATCCAGAGGTGCCAGCAGAAAGGTCCCCACGCAGACGGAGTATCTCAGGGACCACTACATCTGAGAAACCCAACTCTATGGACACTGCGAATACCTCACCCTTCAAAGTACCAGTAAGTGCTGCCCTTCTTTAAAAGAGTACGTTTATTCTTTTTAGAGTGAGAGACAGTTGCTAAGAAATCAAAACATTTTGCTCCTCAAGAATCTCTTTATCAAGTTACTAGTTAAAACCTATCATAATTCTATAAAGGTGTGGGTAGGATTTTTTTTTTTTTTTTTTTTTTTACTTTAAAGAATGGGGCATACATTTTATTTTAAGTGATGGAACCTAAGCAGAGAACGATAAGACTCATAAAGTTGCAGAGCAATTTATCAGAGAATTAGACAGCTGTGAGTTCTAATCCTGAAACTAGGCCTGTGCTTTGCTTAAGCCATCTTTTAGACACCCAAGTAAGTGCTTAAGAAATACCCTGGAAGAAGTATTCCCGTTAAAAATATTCTTTAAACTGACGAGACAGTAATGAGAGTCAGTATTGAGTACTAAAGAAGGCTGAGATGGAAAGTCTGTAAGTGAACAGGTCAGCTGACCACCAGTTGCAGCCCTCGTTTCAACCTCTTTGATATAACTTGGAGTAACCAGATTTTAATTCATCCATTTTCTTTGTTTATTGAATAAGAAATATGCTTACTTTCTAATCATATCATTAAAATTAATTGTTTTTAAACTGGGTAAGACTTACATCTGTGTAGTTGGTCATTATTATGGGTATAACAGAAATCAGTATAAAGTAGAAATAGCCTTTTCTCTTGGGGAAAAAAAAAAGGATTAAAAAAAAATTCAGCCAAGTGAATATATTGTGTTTTTTATTCCAGTACAATTTTTTAAAGTTAGGATGACCTTTTAGGTAGAACTGGTATTTTAAGATGTATTAGCTGGCATTTACCTGTAAATTAACCAAAGTGAATGTTTTATTTTGCATTAATCCTGGAAGCGAGATTTTTCCTTATTATATCTCAGTCTTGTAGAGTCTGTGGATAACTATTACTGTGACACTTTTCAAATATTTACAAATCTTCTCATTTTTAAAGATCACAAGCAAGTGTTGGATTAATAGTCAATCAGATTATGAGAGGAATTATAAAATACTGGATGTTATACCTTTTATTAAATTTCTTTATTCTAGCAGACATAATTATATATTTAAAATTGTTTTCATGAATGAAAAAAGTGTCTTTTCTCTCCCTTCCCCTTGTTGTTTTCCTGATGAAACCAATCAAATATAGTGAAACTATCTATCTATATGCAGAATTTGGTGAAAAGGTTTGAGTTAGAATTTGAAGTTTTCATGCCATTGTGCTAGAATAGAATAGTGAATACTTTTTTGTGTGTGTGTAATAATATCAGTAACTGAAGAAGACTTTGCCTCTGCAATGTGGTAACATTGAAGTACTTCCTGTATTGAATCTGAAGTCGTGGCTGGGTTTTTAAAATTTGAATTAATTAGCAGTAACAGTTTTAATTTATATTTAAACAATAAATTAACAGCTAATTTAAGGTTGACCTTAATAATAAGACTAATTATTTTTGAGTAAAAGTAATAAACCAGTGATGCATATACATGAAGATTAGCACCACATACAGACCACTTACCTGGAGAAGGGAATGGCAACCCACTCCAGTATTCTCAGCTAGGAAATCCCATGGTCAGAGGCACATGGTGGGCTACAGTCCATGAGGTCACAAAGAGTCGGACACGACTGAAGAACTAACACACACAGACCACTTACTCAGGGCTGGACTTCAGGAGAGTCCTAAGCACTGGACGGCCAGGGAATTCCCTCCTTTGTTACTCTTTTTACAGTCACGGCCACCTCATGGATTTAGAAACTCTGAGGCAAAGAATAGGCCTTTGAATAGCAAATTGCAGTCACAAAACCCATGCACTTAAGTAAAATTTAGCGATTCATAAGTCTTCACCTAGACAATTATTTAGAAAAATAACTATCAGAACACAGAGATTGCAACTTTTTTTTTTTTAACGGCACAAAAGTTTTTTTTTAATTAAAAAAAAAAAAGGCAGTGAGTAGAAGAAAGAGGCAGAGGAAATGAGAAAACCAAGAGTCATAAAAACAACCTGAATCCATTTAGGATAAAGGCAAATAGCTTTATATACTTATCAATAGTCCTTAAAGGTACCTTCGTATTACAGAATGGGTGGTGCATAATGTAGTAATCGACACTGATAATAATAGTCCTGAATCATCAGGGAAAAGTGAAATTTTATTGTTTATACTAGGCTTTTTTTAAAAAGTGAAAAACTGTGTAATGTTGTGTGATATATATCCATTGAGAATATTTAAAGTCTTAAAGATATGTGAAACTTTATGAACCTTGTTCAGAAAAATATGGTTTGTGAAGTTCCTCTCTCCTTGATAATGCTGGAGAAATAATTTATAGTCTTTTAAGAGAAACCAAAATGTGCTGGCTAAATGAGACACTGCAGTACTTCCACAGAGGGTGTATTTTTTAAATCTCCATGTGATCCCAATAGCTAATGTGACTTTACAGCACTTAAATGTTGCCAGAAGAGTATATCTAGTTTTCAGAACAACACAAAATTTTTTTATAATGTCACAAAAGACTTTCTGGGAATGAAGTACAAAAAGGAACCTAACTTTGAGATACTTAACTTTGTTACTTTATATAGTACCTCAAAGATCATTTTCACATTAACTTTATGAAGGAGTAGGGGTGAGATTTAAGCACATGTACTTGTGGTTCTAAGATTCTGGTGTCGTTGCTGACACGTGTCTTTATGGTGAACAGCAAGTACATTAACCATCAGAAGGACCCAAAAGGAGCTGGTAGTGGACTCTCCAAAAGGACTTTATTCTTCCTAGATCTATTTTTAGGCTTACTGAGGGAAGGTGAGGCTTCCCTTGTGGCTCAGATAGTAAAGAATCTGAAAGTGAAAGAGGGGAGTGAAAAAGCTGGCTTAAAGCTCAACATTAAAAAAATGAAGATCACGGCATCTGGTCCCATCACTTCATGGCAAATAGATGGGGAAACAATGGAAACGGACAGACTTTATTTTCTTGGGCTCCAAAATCACTGCAGATGGTGACTGCAGCCATGAAATTAAAAGACACTTGCTCCTTGAAAGAAAAACTATGACAGACATAGACAGTGTATTAAAAAGCAGAGATGTTACTTTACCGACAAAGGTCTGGTCAAAGCAATGGTTTTTCCAGTAGTCGTGTTTGGATGTGAGATTTGGATCGTAAAGAAAGCTGAGCACCAAAGAAATAATGCTTTTGAACTGTGGTGTTGGAGAAGACTGTTAAGAGTCCCTTGGACAGCAAGGAGATCAAACCAGTCAATCCTAAAGGAAATCAATCCTGAATATTCATTGGAAGGACTATGATAAAAGCTGAAGCACCAATACTTTGGCCACCTGATGTGAAGAACTGACTCATTGGAAAATAACCTGATGCTCGGAAAGATTGAAGACAGGAGGAGAAGTGGACGACAGAGGATGAGATGGCTAGATGGCATCACTGATTTGACGGACATGAGTTTGAGCAAGCTCCAGGAGTTGGTGATGGACAGGGAGGCTTGTCATGCTGCAGTCCATGGGGTCGCCAAGTCGGACACAACTGAATGACTGACTGAACTGAAGGCAGATGAAATAGGTTTTTAACAAGTCTTGATGGAAATTGTTGACACTGGCACACTTCTTGAATGCTTACTTTGGGCAAAGTATTGGTGATTCACCAACTGATATTGATGAAATTATTGATACTTTCTTGGCACACTACTTGGTACTGGGGAAACAGAAATGAACAAAACAGAATTTCCATTCAAGAGAACTTATAGTCTATAGCAAGAGACAGAAAAATAACCAAATCTGTAAGGAGGTAGTTGAGCATCATAGCACAGGTTTTTAACAGTTCACTATGTAAGCCGAAACTTTGTCAAGGAGCCAGTATTTCAGCTGCATTTCAAAGGCTGAATGAAAATAGTTGACAGGGGAAGGATAGTATTCCAGGCTGGGGGAATAGCATTTTGGAAAGATGCACTTCATAAGGTGACTCTCGCTCCCAGGGAATATAGAAAAGTTTCACTGAAGCAAGACTTGGAAATCATGTAGGCAAAAATGGCAAGCTAGAAGGTGAAGAGGTAGGTTGGGGCAAGACTGTGAGTGGGTTTGTTTGTCAAACTTAATGAAATTTTACTGGCCATTAAAGCATTAAAGCTTGGTTTAATTGAAATATTTGTCTTGGTTCAGAAGCTGAACCAAGTTATGTAAATACTGTGACGATTTGGTAAATTACTTGACTCTAACACTCATCTTGCTACCACTGTCTCAACTCAGGGGGATAGGTGAGTTGGGGCTATCATTCGATAGAAGGCCAGTCAAGCACCCACCCCTGCCTTTCAGCTGACACTCCCTGATAGTTCTAGAGTAGCGGATAGCCTTAGGGAGATCCTCAGAAGCCAGAGGGTAAGGATTGCTTGTATTGTGCTGACTACTGCCAGATAAGGCAGAAGGGAGCCAGGGAAGAACTATGGCAATGAGCCCTTTAAACCTTTGTATATCACCCTCATTCCCCCAAATTTATATTTTTTAAAACTTAAAATGGATAACTAGTATATTCATGTATCAATATATTCCTTATTTAGTTTAATCCATCTTTATGCAGGTAGTAGACAGCAGAGTTAATAAGTTTAAATATAAGAACATAAGAAATAAGAGAGAGAACTTGTATGGCCACTGAACCTACAGCTTAAGGCAAAGTCTTGGCTTTTGGGAATGTTTAAAAATATTTGCCCTTTTATCTAATCATCTAAATGAAAGTCACTCTGTCATGTCCAACTCTTTGGGACTCCATGGACTATACAGTCCATGGAATTCTCCAGGCTAGAGTACTGGAGTGGGTAGCCTTTCCCTTCTCTAGGGGATCTTCCCAACCCAGGGATCAAACCCAGGTTCTCCCACATTGCAGGTGGATTCTTTACCAGCTGAGCCACAAGGGAAGCCCAAGAATACTGGAGTGGGTAGCCTATCCCTTCTCCAGCAGATCTCCCCAACCCAGGAATCGAACCGGGGTGTCCTACAATGCAAGTGGATTCTTTACCAACTGAGCTATCAGGGAAGCTTATCTAATCATAGGAATAAGAAAAGCAGAGATCTGCAGCATAGTTTTCTGTAAAGAAAGATGAGCGCTGAAGAATTGATACTTCTGAACTGTGGTGTTGGAGGAGACTCTTGAGAGTCCCTTGCACTGCAAGGAGATCAAACCAGTCTATCCTAAAGGAAATCAGTCCTGAGTATTGGAAGGACTGATGCTGAAGCTGAAACTCCAGTACTTTGGCCACCTGATGCGAAGAGCTGACTCATTTGAAAAGACCCTGATGCTGGGAAAGATTGAAGGCAGGAGAAGAAGGGGACGACAGAGGATGACATCACCAACTCAATGGACATGAGTTTGAGTAAACTCCAGGAGTTGGTGATGACCTGGGAAGCCTGGCGTGCTGCAGTCCATGGGGTCGCAAGGAGTCGGACACAACTGAGCGACTGAGCTGAACTGAACCGCAGGATAGTTTTTCTGTTCTTCCTCCACACTCATTCCATATCTCTTCACCTTAATTCCAATTGCAGTTATTTGTTTATAAGTCTCTATCCCTCATTAGACAATAAATTATCTTTTCTACTTATCTTTGCAGCTACCACAATGCCCAGCAACAAGTTAATTGTTAAATGGGTAAAAGGTATATGAGTTATCTAAGAACTGAGTCAAGTGATTATGTTTCACACATACTCTCTTGATATTACAGGCTATGTCTCTGGTCAAATGGATTACTAAAGCGTTTAATAGCCACTCAGAGATCATTTTAAAGGAGTGCACCTGTGCAAAATACTTTTTTTTTTCTCTTCAACAAAGAGATCTTAATTTATATTTAAAATTCAGGGCTGTGGTATTTTATCTATATAGTGTTTATTGTTCCTACTTCTGTTGGAAAGTGAAACTAAATAGGATTCTTTACTTAATGATTTATCTCTGTGGATATTTCTTTGAGCCATTTAGGTATCATACATATGTATAAGTTCACAATGTTTTTGCAGATCTGAGTTTTCACTATTAGATTCTTCAAGAACAATTTTAGTCATTCAAATAGTTTTTATCTATTTTTAAAGATCCCATTTTTCATTTTTTCTTTAACATCCTGCTAGACTTTTTGCCTTTGTCCTATTTATGTTTTCCTTTAAATAAAACATCCATTGTATGTCTTATATATTGTTAAAACTACATTTAAATGATATCACAAGACTGATTGGGAAGAAATAAGTAAACCAATAAAAGTTATCCGGGTTCTTAAATTTAACTCAGAAAGGGAATAAGCTAACGTCTTGTAATTGTATGTATTTGTTTCACATTGCCTGAGTTTTTGGAACAGGCTGCTTTCTTTAATATTCTATTTATAAAGTGACTATTGATATTTATGATTTCTGTATCACTTCTCCTTAGAGGATGCCATCAATTTAGCTTTGGCTAAAAGAAAGCGGCTGTGTTCAGGGCCAGGTGCCCGCTCAGTGTTCTCATTTCCATAACACAATAGTCTGAGCTGGCCTTCCCTGTGAATGTAACACAATGCAGTTGCAGCTGCTCCATTTGTATTAGCTTTGAGCTTGGCTCTGAAAGAATTCAGGCACTAAAATATATGCCAAGACAGCCAGAAAGCACAGTTGAACTACAGGAGTGGCCGACTATTCCTGCGTAACCCTCCTTGTGCTCTTGTCACAGTGACACCTGATCAGTCCCAGTCAGATATACCAGATACAAAAGACTGTCAAAAGATAAAACCTTTGCCTAGTTTTTAGAAGAAAGTAAAGCTTTAGAGGAATACATGTAGACTAAGCTATATTCTTGTAGGAAATAAAAAAAAAGAAATGTTACATCTTTTAAATATTGTGTGATTATCAGACTCAGTATTAGCCATTGTTTTGAACAGAATACTCAATCAGGTCTTTGCTTTTCCAAGTTAAACAGAGAGAGAGAGAAAGCTTCATGCCCACTTAATAAAGACCAGAAAGTGTTCATTGTCTAAACAAATCATCTAAGCAACTTCAAAAAATACTACTGCCAGAGCTCCACCTCAGACCAGTTAAATGACACTCTGTGGACCCGAACCTAGTCTTCTGTATTTTTGAAAACCTTTCCGGGTGATTCTGACGTGAATCCAAGCTTGAGAACTATTTGCCTAAATGATTGGTTAAGGTATTAGGATCCCATCTTGGTCAGTGTACTCCCTGTGAACACCGGTGCCTCCTCCTATACCTTCAAGCCAACCATTAAAAACCAGCAGTGATAGTCCTGCAGTGGCCAGCTGTCACTCACAGGCAAGTTGTGTTGTGTACTAGTTGCCCTTCTAAGTGTTTACCACAATCAGTCCAGATGACCAGTCTCATTTTGCAAAATGCGTGTTTTATTGTGGCAGAGTAACCTCTGATCAGCCTAAGCAGCTCAGTTTTAGCGGTAAAATATTCAATTTGAATTCATGGCCTCGGAGCTACAATACTATTTCAGTTTTTGTGTTCTCATTGCTGTTGTATTCCAGGAAACTTAAAATTCTTTCCTCTGCTGCTTAAAGATTCTTTATTAATCTTTCTTCCTTCTCTTTCCTGACCATCTACATGAATCTAAAATCCAGGATCATCCTGCAGTGATACCTTTTTGTTCATATATGTATGAATATATATTGATAATATATGTCTATCAAAATATTACTACCACAGGTAAAAATAATGTAATAAAATATAGGGATGTCAGAAAAGAAAAATTATAGTCTGACGATATTAAATATTAAGTATACCTTCAAATCGTTTTGTAACCAGGACAGCTATGATTTTTAAATCCTTTAATGATAACTATCCTAGGATATAAAAATAGGAGAGAAAAAAGGGTTAAGGTTAGATATGACCCCTTAAGGAGGCTAGAGAGCAAATAGCAAATACCTGGAGGAAAACGGAGCAGAAATGGCTGAGAATATTGCCAAGAGCCTAAACTTGAAAGAATCGAAGAATGAGGGAAACCTTCCTCAATCTATGCTTATTCCTAGAAATAGGTTTGCAGTGGTGCTAACTAGTGGAGATTTCAACTTATTTTGCACAGGAAAAGATGGCTGTTTAAGATAAGAGGGTAGGATGAACTCAATTATACTTCATTCTTATGGATAGTGTACTACTATAAAGCCGTCTCCTCAAAGCCAAGATATTTTTCTTCTGTTTCAATGGGAAGTAGAGGTTTAACTGGGCTTCCCTGGTGGCTCAGTGGTAAAGAACCTGCCTGCCAATGCAGGAGACACAGGTTCTGTCCCTGAGTAGGGAAGATCTCCTGGAGAAAGAAATGGCAACCCACTCCAGTATTCTTGCCTGGGAAATCCCATGGACAGAAAGAGCCCGGCAGGCTATGACCCACGGGGTTGCTAAAGAGTCGGACATGACTTAGCACCTAAACAACAACAAGAGGCTTAACTTTTCATATCACAACTAGAGATAAATGTTTTGAAGGGCCATTACCCAGTTAGGGGAGCATGTAGTTAGCCACTAAGTATAACTGATAGCAGATGATTTCTCCTTTCAAAGATGTTAGAAAGTTAGAAATATGTGAAGGGAACCTTGCTAACTTCTCAATTTACTAGGGTTAGCTGTACATAAAGATATTTTCACCCCTCTTAGCTATACCTGTAGTCAACAAGGTTCAAGCAGTGCTGGTAACAATAGTATCCCTGAGGTGCCTTCCTACCATCAGACCATTTAATTTTATAACCAATGCCAGTACCATTCTACTGGATCTTTAAAGTTTTTGTTTGTTTTATATTAAACATCTGTGATTTTTCAATTTATCATTTATTTTTTAAATTAAAATCTAGTTTATGTACAATGATATGTTCTTTTCAGGTGTACTACATAGTGATTTGACATTTGCATTCAGTGAAATGATCCCCACGATAAGTCTAGTAACCTTGTCTCCCCATACAAAGTTATTATAATATTATTCATCATATTCCTTGTGCTGTATTTTAATCCCCTTGGCTTATTTATTTTATAACTGGAGGTTTGTTCCTCTTAGTCCCCTTCCTATTTTTCTGTCTCTTCTCTGGCAACCACGATTTTGTTCTCTGTATCTAAGAGTCCATTTTCATTTTATTTGTTTTGTTTTTACATTTCACATATAAGTGAGATCATACTGTATTTGTCATTCTTTCTTTGACTTTATTTCACTTAGTGTAATACCCTCTAGTTTCATCTATGTTGTCACAAATGGCAAGATTTTATCTTTTTAATGCCTGAATAACATTCTTGGGTATGTGTATAACACACAAACATACATGTTCATACACATACATACCACATCTTCTTCATCTGTTTATCTATCAACAGATACATTGTTTCTGTATCTTGGCTATTATAAGTAATGTTGCACTGAACATTGATGTGTGTATCTTTTCAAATTAGTGTTTTTGTTTCCTTCAGATATATACTCAGAAGTGGAATTGGTGGATCTTATGGTAGTTCTACTGTTAATTCTTTGAGGAGCCTCTCAACTGTTTTCCATAGTGATTGTGCCAATTTAGTGCACATACATAGTGTTATTGTACCAGTGCACTCCCACCAACAGTGTACAAAGGTTCCCATGTCTCCTTGTCACCACTTCTTATTTGTTGTCTTTTGAATTTACTTTTAATTGGAGGATAATTGCTTTACAGTGTTCTATTGATTTCTGCCATGGAACAGTGTGAATCAGCCCAAGTATACATATATCTGCTCTCTTTTGAACCTCCCTCCCACCCACCCATCACCCCACCCCTTTACGTTGTTACGGAGCACCAGGCTAAGCTCCTGTGTTATACGGCCACTTTCCACTAGCTATCTGTTTTACACATGGCAATGTATATGTTTCAGTGCTACCTTTTCTATTCACTCCACCCTCTGCTTCCCCAGCTGTGTCCACAAGTCTGTTCTTTATGTTCTTTATGTTTGCATCTCTATTCCTGCCCTGCAAATAGATTCATCAGTACCATTTTTCTAGATTCCATATGTATGTGTTATATACAATATTTCTTTTTCTGACTTACTTCGCTCTGTATAATAGGTTCTAAGTTCATCCACCTCACTACACCTAACTCAAATTTGTTTCTTTTTATGGCTGAGTAATATTTCATTTTATATATGTACCACAACTTCTTTATCCATTCATCTATCTATGGACATCTGGGTTGCTTCCATGTCCTGACTATTGTAAATAATGGTGCAATGAACATTGGAGTATGTGTCTTTTTGAATTGTGATTTTCTCAGGGTATCTGCCCAGAGAGGGATTGCTAGGTCATATGGTAGTTTTAGTCCTAATCTTTAAAAGAATCTCCATTTTGTTCTCTATAGTGGCTATATCAATTTATATTCCCACCCCCTTGTTCCCTTTTTTCCAAGAGAGTTCCCTTTTTTCCTCATTCTTTCCAGCATTTATTGTTTGTGAATTTTTTTATAATGGTCGTTCTGAGGTGTGAGATGATACCTCATTGTGGTTTTGATTTACATTTCTCTAATAATGAGTGATGTTGAGCATTTGTTCATGTATTTATTCATCATCTGTATGTCTTCTTTGGAGAAATGTCTATTTAAGTCGTCTGCCCATTTTTGATTGGGTTGTTTGTTTTTCTGATATTGAGCTATATGAGCTGCTTATATATTTTGGAGACTAATCCTTTGTCAGTTGCTTCATTTGCAATTATTTTCTCCCGTTCTGCGGTTGTCTTTTCATCTTGTTTATAGCGTCCTTTGCTGTGCAAAAGCTTTAAAGTTTAATTAAGTCCATTTGTTTGTTTTTATTTCCATTACTCTAGGGTGTGTCAAAGAGGATCTTACCACAATTCAGAGTGTCCTGCCTGTGTTTTTCTGTTAAGAGTTTTTATATTTTCTTACATTCGGCCTTGCATTTAGATCTTTAATCCATTTTGAATTTATTTTTGTTTATGGTGTTAGGAAATGTTCAGTTAGGATGCTGTCCAATTTTCCCAGCAACACTTATTGAAGAGGCTGTCTTTTCTCTGTTGTATATTCTTGCCTTCTTTGTCAAAGATAAGGTGCCCACAGGTGTATGGGTTTATCTCTGGGCTTTCTGTCTTGTTCCGTTGGTCTACATTTCTATTTTTGTGCCAGTACCATACTGTCTTGATTACTGTAGCTTTGTAGTATAGTGTGATGTCAGAAAGGTTGATTCCTCCAGCTCTGTTTTTCTTTCTCAAGATTGTTTTGGCTATTCGGGATCTTTTGTGTTTCCATACAAATCATAAAAACTTTTTGTTCTAGTTTTGGAAGTTCTAGCCATGGCAATCAGAGAAGAAAAAGAAGAGGAATCCAGATTGGAAATGAAGAAATAAACCTCACTGTTTGCAGATGACATGATACTGTGCATAAAAAACCCTAAAGATACCATCAGAAAGCTACTAGAGTTAGTGAATTTAGTAAAGTTGCAGGATCAATACACAGTAACCCCTTGCATTCCTATGCACTAACAACAAAAAATCAGTAAGAGAAATTAATGAAACAATCCCATTCACCATTGCAACAAAAAGAATAAAATAGCCAAGAATAAACCTACCTAAGGAGACAAATGACAGACTATAAGACACTGATGAAAGAAATCAAAGATGGCACAAACAGATGGAGAGATATAGCATGTTCTTGGATCAGAAAAATTAATTATGAAAATTATTGTACTACCCAAAGCAATCTACAGATTCAGTGCTATCCTTGTCAGATTTGTTGTCTTTTTGATGATAACCATTCTGACAGGTGTGAGGTAGTATCTCATTGTGGTTTTGATTTGCATTCTCTGATGATTAGTGATGCTGAGCATCATTCCATGTGTTTTTTTGGCCATCTATATGTTTTTTTTTGTTGTTGTTTAATATCTCTTCAGGTCCTTTACCCATTTATTAATCAGCTTGTTTGGTTTTTTGATGATGAGTTGTATAACTTCTTTGTATATTTTGGATACTAAGCCCTTGTTGGATTTATTGTTTGCAAACATTTTATTCTATTCAGTAGGCTGTCTTTTTTGTTTTGTTGATGGTTTCCTTCACTGTGCAAATGTTGATGTGGTCCTATTTGTGTATTTTTGCTTTTGTTTCCTTTGCCTGAGGAGACAGTTCCAAAAATTTTTTGTTAAGATTGATGTCAAAGACCATACTGCCTACATTTTCTTCTAGCAGTTTTATGGATTGAGGCCTTACATTTGGGTCTTTAATCCCTCTTGAATTTATTTTTGTATATGGTGTGAGAACATAGTCTGGTTTGATTCCTTTGTATATTCAATTCAGTTCAGTTCAGTCACTCAGTCATGTCTGTTTGCGACCCCATGAACTGCAGCATGCCAGGCCTCCCTGTCCATCACCAACTCCCGGAGTCCACGCAGACTCACGTCCATCAGGTCGGTGATACCATCCAGCCATCTCATCCTCTGTCGTCCCCTTCTCCTCCTGCCCCCAGTCCCTCCCAGCATCAGGGCATTTTCGAATGAGTCAGCTCTTCGCATCAGGTGGCCAAAGTATTGGAGTTTCAGCTTCAACATCAGTCCTTCCAATGAACACCCAGC
>NW_011494861.1:20006830-20016125 GCF_000754665.1 Bison bison bison
TTCGGCGCTCAGCTTTCTTTATAGTCCAACTCTCACATCCGTACATGACCACAGGAAAAACCATAGCCTTGACTAGACGGACCTTTGTTGACAAAGTAATGTCTCTGCTTTTTAATATGCTGTCTAGGTAGGTCATAACTTTACTTCCAAGGAGTAAGCATCTTTTAATTTCATGGCTGCAGCCCCCATCTGCAGTGATTTTGGAGCCCCCAAAAATAAAGTCTGACACTGTTTACACTCTTTCCCTGTCTATTTGCCATGAAGTGATGGGACCGGATGCCGTGATCTTAGTTTTCTGAATGTTGAGCTTTAAGCCAACTTTTTCCCTCTCCTCTTTCACTTTCATCAAGAGGCTTTTTAGTTCCTCTTCACTTTCTGCCATAAAGGTGGTGTCATCTGCATATCTGAGGTTACTGATATTTCCCCCGGCAATCTTGATTCCAGCTTGTGCTTCCTCCAGCTCAGTGTTTCTCATGATGTACTCTGCATATAAGTTAAATAAGCAGGGTGACAATATACAGCCTTGACGTACTCCTTTTTCTATTTGAAACCGGTCTGTTGTTCCATGTCCAGTTCTAACTGTTGCTTCCTGACCTGCATACAGGTTTCTCAGGAGGCAGGTCAGGTGGTCTGGTATTTCCATCTCTTTAAGAATGTTCCACAATTTATTGTGATCCACACAGTCAAAGGCTTTGGCATAGTCAATAAAGCAGAAATAGATGTTTTTTGGTTTTTCTGGAACTCTCTTGCTTTTTCCATGATCCAGCGGATGTTGGCAATTTGATTTCTGGTTCCTCTGCCTTTTCTAAAACCAGCTTGAACATCTGGAAGTTCACGGTTCACGTATTGCTGAAGCCTGGCTTGGAGAATTTTAAGCATCACTTTACTAGCGTGTGAGATGAGTGCAATTGTGTGGTAGTTTGAGCATTCTTTGGCATTTCCTTTCTCTGGGATTGGAATGAAAACTGACCTTTCCAGTCTTGTGCCTAGTTTTCCCATTTATTGAAAAGACTCTCTCTTCCTTATTGTATATTCTTTCCTTCTTTGCCATAGGTTAATTGACCACATAAGTACGGGTTTATTTCTGGGTTCTACATTCTGTTCCATTGATCTGGGTTTCTGTTTTTAATCAGTACCTTTCTGTTTTGATTAGTGTAGTTTTGTTGTATAGTCTGAAGTCAGGGGGTGTGATTCCTCTGGCCCTGCTCCTTTTTCTCAAGATTATTTTGGCTATTCAGGATCTTTTATGTTTTCATGCAAATTTTAAAGTTATTTGTTCTAGGTCTGTAAAAAATGCCCTTAATATTTTGATAGTGAAAGTTGTTCAGTCGTGTCCGACTCTTTGTGACCCCATGGACTATACAGTATTTTGATAGGGATTGCATCAAATGTATAGATTGCCTTGGGTAGTATGGTCATTTTAAGAATATTAATTTTTCCCATCCATGCACATGGTATGTCTTTTCATGTGTTTATGTCACTTAAATTTGTTTCATTTGTATCTTATAGTTTTCAGAGTACAGATTTTTATCTCCTTAGATAGGTTTATTCTTAAGTATTTTATTCTTTTTGATGCAATTGTAAATGGGATTGTTTCTTAATTTTTTCTAATAGTTTGTTGTTAGTGTATAAAAATGCAACAGATTTCTGTGTACTAATTTTGTGTTGTTCAACTTTACTGAATTAGTTAATGAGCTCTAGTAGTGTTGTGGCATATCTTTAAGATTTTCTGTGTATAGTATCAGGGCTTTCTCAATGGTAAAGAATCCACCTGCACTGCAGAAGACACAGGGACATGGGTTCAATCTTTGGGTCAGGAAGATACCCTGGAAGGTGAAATGGCAAAGTTGTATTTATTTCCAACTCTTAGTTTCATTGATTGTTTTATTGTCTTTTTAATCTCTGTTTCATTTATTTCCTTTCTGATTTTTATGATTTCTTTACTTCTTAACTTCAGTTTTGTTTGTTCTTCTTTTGCAGATTAGGTATAAGGTTAGATTGTTTATTTGAGATTTTTCTTGTTTCCTGAGGTAGACGTGTATCACTACAAACCTCTTAGAATTGCTTTTTCTTTGTCCCTTAGGTTTTAGATCCCTGTGTTTTCATTTATCTTTTTTCTCCAAGTATTCTTTTAAATTTCTGATTTCTTCAGTGACCTACTGATTGTTTACTAGCATGCTGGTTTTAGAGTGTTTTTTCCCCCTAGTGGTTGATTTCTAGTCTCATACTGTTATGGTTAGAAAAGATACTTGATGTGATTTCTGTCTTCTTAAATTTGTTGAGAATTGTTCTGTAGCCTAACATGTAATCTATCCTGGAGAATGTTATATGTGCACCTGAAAAGAATGTGCAGTCTGCTATTTTGGATTAAATGTTCTCATCATGTAACTATTAATCTGTATCGTCTAATGTGTCATTTAGGCCAATGTTTCCTTACTGATTTTCTAAGTAATCTGTCATTGATGTAAATGGGATATTAAAGTCCTTTACTATTATTGCCTTGCTGTCAGTTTCTCCTTTTTTGTTTGTTATTATTTGCTTTATGTATGTAAGTGCTCCTTTGTTGGATACACAACTTTACAATTGCCGTAACTTCTTGTTAGATAGATCTCTTTATCATTATGTAATGTCCTTCTCTGACTCTTGTTACAGTCTTTCTTTTAAAGTCTATTTTGACTCATATAAGTATTTCTACCCCAGCTTTCTTTTCTTTTCCATTTGCATGGAATATTCTTTTAGCTTTTGCTAGTGCTGAGATCTTCATATTAGAGGGATGTTTTTATGACTTTTTATAGCAGTGTGATTAATGATCCACAAATCAGGAGATAGAAAATGACATTGTTTTGGATAATCTTCTTCTAAACAGTCTTCTTTTCAGAGAAGGTGATGGCACACCACTCCAGTACTCTTGCCTGGAAAATCCCATGGACGGAGGAGCCTGGTAGGCTACAGTACATGGGGTCACAAGGAGTCGGACACGACTGAGCAACTTCACTTTCACTTTTCACTTTCATACATTGGAGAAGGAAATGGCAACCCACTCCAGTGTTCTTGCCTGGAGAATCCCAGGGACGGGGGAGCCTGGTGGGCTGCCGTCTATGGGGTCGCACAGAGTTGGACACGACTGAAGCGACTTAGCAGCAGCAGCAGCAGCAGTCTTCTTTTAGTATTTCCTAACACTTAGTTCCAGTGCCCCATAGTAATTTAAATTCAGCTTGCTGCAAACTATACCCACTTGTGTTTTTCCCAAAAACTCTTTTCCCTCTGAACTTCTAACTGTGTAGTACTATGCACTTCTTCAGTTCCCAGAGCAAAAAACCTATGACACACCCAGCTTCTTGAGCATGAGATCAGTGCAGTGTACAGGGCCTGAACAGAAGAAAGCCATCTTCATGGAGTTTAATGTTCAGTGGTTGCCATCTCAAATGCTTAATGGTTCGTTTTTGGATTTGTGTTTTGTAAATCAAGTCCAGTGAAACAATGGAGCATGTGCAGGGGCTTGAAACCAAGGCACGGTTCCACCTCCTCCTGCCTCTCTGGGATGGATTCTGAGTTCCCCACTTTCCTATCCCCTGGATCCCCGCCACCCTTCCTCACCCTCTGCTTCACTGAGCCACAGCTATCACAAGCTGTAACTTGTGCACAAGCATGAGAAACATAGGGATTGGGCTGCACACTCTTGGCAGGGCTGTCCTTGTCCCCACCTGTCATCTTCACTGGTGTCTGGCAGGTGGCCGGAGACCACAGCTCAGTTGAGGCAAGCCTCTTGTTCATCCTTAATTCCAGGATCCTAGTGAGTTGTAGTGGCAGCCATGGGAAGAAGCCTGGCCCAACTTCCGTGCCCTGGGCCAGGCACACGGGTTTGGTGGCTGGGGAAGGGCAACCTGGTAGCCAGTGGGTCACCCACACACTAAACTGTGGTCTAGGGCCCCAGGTTACTCTGAAGTCTGAAGGTCTGAGGGAGCATGACATTAAATAGCAAATTAAAAATACCATGGCAAATGGAGAGAGAAAGACTCTGGGAAATGTTTTTATTTTATCATCTTTAATGATACTGTTTTCCTGCTTTTTGAACAAGGGCCCTTATTTTTTCACTAAACGCCTCAGAGTATATAGCTGGTCCTATCTAATACAGTAAAGATTTTAACTCATCTCCTGGCCTCCAAGTCCTCCTTCATCCACTTAAGCTTTCACAATGTTACCAGACTGGGCTGTCTAAAATTTAAGCTTGGTCATTCTCCCTTGCTTAAAGTGTTTTAGCAGTTCTCTTTGGCCCCATGCCCATGTTGTTGTTGTTTAGTCACTAAGTTGTATCTGCATCTCTGTGACTGTAGGTTGCCAGGCTCCTCTGTCCGTGGGATTTTCCAGGCAAGAATACTGGAGTGGGGTGCTATTTCCTTCTCCAGGGAATCTTCCCGACCTAGGGATTGAACCCACATCTCCTGCATTGGCAGGCAGATTCTTTACCACTGAGCCATCGGGGAAGGTTCTCTCCCCTATGCCCATGGACATGACCAAATTTTGAACACTTTATTTGGCTTGCACAGTGGGTTCTTTCCACTCTCCTCCCTCTCTCCCTTCTTCCTTTCCCTCATTTGAATGTCTTCAGACATAACTAACTTTTCCTCCAAAAATCATCAGTTACCTGCTGAAACCTTTGGCATATAACTTGTTTTTTACTGGATGATCAAAAACAAAGTTAACTTGGCACAGAGAGCCTTTCATTATCTAGTTTTCAGCTGCCCTTCCAGTCTCATTTCTTTATATTCAATATCCTCTTCCCTACCCCCAGTTTTCTAAGCCTCCAAACTGAAAAGAGTGTTGTATCTTAGTGCTGCATCTTTGTTTAGCTTAAGTTCCTCAAACAAGTTTTCCCACGTGTCTTTGTACATTTCTGCCTGTTAAGGCCACCTTCTATACTCCCTAAAAGTATTTTCATCCTTCAGAACTCAACTCCAGTGTCTTCTTAACATTAGCCTTGACCTTCTCTGTCCTTCCTTCAGAGTGGACATTTACCCATTACCATTTATCTGTATCGTTGCCTTCCCTGGTCTGTGATATTCTAGTTTGTAGTCTCCAGAATGAGTGTACATACCTCAGAGAGTACACTGCACAGTCCACTTGGGTTGCAAAAAGAAAATAATAAATGTTTGAGTTTTAAAATTTCACTGTTTTAAGATTTTTATTTTATTGACTATTTTATAGTCATATATCAAAACATTCTTACAATTTTATAGATGAGAAGTTTTAGGAATGCACACCAACAGTATTTTACTTATTTGATACATAGTCAAGACAATTTAGGGGCTTCCTCAGTTAAAGAATTCTCAGCCTTAAAGAATCTGCCTGAAATGTAGGTTCAAGCCCTGGGTCAGGAAGATCCCCTAGGGGAAGGCACAGCAACCAACTCCAGTATTCTTGCCCAGAGAATCCCTTGGACAGATGAGCCTGGCGAGCTACAGTCTATAGGATCACAAAGAGTCAGACACAATTGAAGCAACATCCCCTGGAGAGGGAAATGGCAACCCACTCCAGTATTCTTGCCTGGAGAATCCCATGGACAGAGGAGCCTGATGGGCTACAGTCCATGGGGTTGCAAAGAGTTGGACATGACTGAGCGAGTACACTTACTTACTTAAGCATGTATGCATGCAAGACAGTTTAAAAACTACTCTTCTAGGACGCTCCCTTTTTCACTATTCCCACTCCAGCATTTATTATTTGTAGACTTTTTGATGATGGTCATTCTGGTTGGTGTGAGGTGATACCTCATTGTAGTTTATAGTTGCATTTCTCTTAATAAATTAGAAGTGCTGAGCATATTTTCATGTGCTTTTGGGCCATCTGAATGTCTTCTTTGGAGTAATGTCTATTTAGATCTTCTGTCCATTTTTTGATTGGGTGGTTTGGTTTTTTGATACTGAGCTATATTACCTGTTTATATGTTTTGAGTGTAATCTGTTGTTGGTTGCACCATTCACAAATATTTTCTCCCATTCTGAAGGTCATCTTTTCATTTTGTTTATGGTTTCCTTTGCTGTCCAAATCTTTTAAGTTTAATTAGGTACCATTTGTTTATTTTTATTTCCATTACTCTAGAAGATGGATCAAAAAAGCTATTGCTGCGATTTATGTCAAAAGTGTTTTTCCTTTGTTTCCTTCCAGGACTTTTATAGTATCTGGTCTTACATTTAGGTCTTTAATGCATTCTAGTTTATTTTTGTGTGTGGTGTTAGAGAATGTTCTAATTGCATTCTTCTACAGGTAGCTGTCCAGTTTTCCCAGTACATTTTTCTGAAAAGATTATCTTTTTCCATTGTATATTCTTGTGTCCTTGGTCATAGTATTTGACCATAGGTACATGGGTGTATTTCTGGGCTTTTCTAGTGAAAGGTCATTGTCCCATTGATCTATGTTTCTGTTTTTGTGCCCATACCATACTGTTTTGATTACTGTAATTTTGGTAATAAAAATGGTATAACCACTATGGAGAACAGTATGGAGGTTCTTAAAAAGCTGAAAATAGAACTATCATGAGCCTGCAATCCAACTCCTGGGCATATCTCCAGAGAGAGCCTTATCAAAAAGATACATGTGCTCCAATGTTCATTGCAGCACTGTTTAAAATAGCCAAGACATGTAAGCATCCTAAATGTTCATTAACGGATGAATTCATAAGGAAGATGTGGTATACAGTGATATACAGTGGAATATTACTCAGCCATAAAAAAGAATGAAATAATGCCATTTGCAGAAACATAGATGGACCTAGAGATTACCATACTAAGTAATACAAAGACAAGTATCATATAATGTCACCTATGTGTGGAATCTTTAAAAAAAAATGATACAAATGAACTTATATACAAAATAGAAACAGATCAACAGACATAGAAAACAAACTTATGGTTACCAAAGATGAAAGGGGAATGGGAAGGATAAAATAGGAGTTTGGGATTTACACACTGCTGTATATAAAATAGGTAATGACAAAGACCTACTGTATAGCACAGGGAACTATACTCAGTATTTTAGAATAGCCTATAAAGGAAAAGAATCTGAAAAAAAAAATATATATATATATCTGTAACTGAATCACATTGCTATACATCTGAGGCTGTCATAACATTGTAAATCAACTGTACTTCAGTAAAAATGAAACTTAAAAAAACAAGGACAATATTAGAAAAAATAACTCTTAGAAAATCAAGACTGTGTCTTATTCATTTAAGTCCAGCACTGACCTTTTCTGCTTCCTAATCTGTTTATGAAAACTCAATAAACAGGTGACATTCATGATTGCCTAAGACATACACATTGCAAAGACACTAACCTTTTTTGCCGTAGCATTTTTATCATTAGTAGATTGTTTCAAATTAATAAACATTATATATTGGATTTTAAAAAAAAGATTCTACCTTATCTGTTAAGGAAAATAGAATTAAGGGTGGAATACAGTGACTAGAAAGAAAAAATTTTCTTTCACTGGAAGCCCTATGAGATTAATGGTAAAAGGAGTGACTCGTGGGGACTATCTTAGTTTGCTTCTCACTCAAATTATAATTGAAAGTGTAGGAATGTGGTCTGCTCTCAGCTTTTTAAAAGTTAAATGGAAAAAAAAAAAAAAGCTAATACATCTAGCAGAAGGGAAGGTCAAAACCTGATGATCTGTCCTTGGCTACCTGGGCTCATAGTTTATGCATTCAGTGAGACCATCACTGTCACTCAGGAGCACTTCTCCATTAAAATCAGCTACCTGCAGTTCAGAAAGGCTTTGCACTCTTCTGCCCATATGATCTAAGGCCAGTGTCACCTGCCTTTTTAATTCTGCCAGAGTATCAGTACAAGGATCTTATTAGCATTTAAGAATTTGGACCAAGAATAGGGAAAAGAGTTGTAAGACCCATATTTTTTTAATGTATATTCAACTTTTTTTAATGTATGTTCAGCTGGCATCTCCCTTGTGTGACCAAGAGAAAATTGTTTGACCTCTTCTGAGGCCTTATGGTGCCTTTTTTATGATAATGAAATATCACACAAATATTTTAAGATCTTGCCAATTTGCAGATTAAAAGGTATTGTATACTAAGAACTAATTTGTTATTATTTTGAAGCCTAAATTCATAATAGAAGAAAATTTTTGCAGGATTAGAAAGAAGTACAGTTAGGAAGTAGCCTCTAGAAGTTGTATAACTATGCCTAGTAAAATCTTTTCCCTGGTGCCCATCTCCCTGCCTTCTTCCACTTAATTGTGTACTTGAAAAAGAAGAGCTTATCCTGGCTAGTAATTAGATTGTTTTACTTTGTACCTTTCACTCACTACCATTTCCATAATATGGATTTTAGGTGCATTTTGTTTCACCAGAGGCAGGAAAAAAAATTTTTTTTTTTAATAATAGGTTCCAAAACCCTCCTTCATCTGCAGTGCTGTTATTCTTAGAGTCCTAGAAATGAGAGCTAGAAAACTTCAATTAAATTCATCTAGTTCATCTCCCCTGACAATGAAAAAACATCTTTCATATTATATTATATGATGCTTTTTTCAGGCTTCCATGATAACCTCTGGGAGACTGTCCAACAGACTAATAGACCTCACTTAGAGGGAATGTTCTCATTCTTAGTTTTGACCCTTCATTTCTAATTATTTGATTCCTGAAAGCCATCTTCCTTAATATTCGTACTCTGTGAACTTGACTATGATCAGCAGTCTCTTCTAGTGGTAAGAAAATCAACATATACCTCATTAGCAGGAACTGAGGGTGGTCTATATAAGTGTGTATTTCAGATACTAAGTTTTTCCTCTTTAAATACCAGATTTGGTTTTATTTTAATAATATTGAGGTTATTTTTTCCCTTCAGATGTATTAGATCTTTTCCCTGCTTTCTTGAGTGAATTGGAATTTTCCTAATTCAGTTTAATCATTATTCACTTCAGTTCAGTTCAGTCACTCAGTTGTGTCCGACTCTTTGCAACGCCATGAATCGCAGCACGCCTCCCTGCCCATCACCAACTCCCAGAGCTCACTCGGACTCACATCCATTGAGTCAGTGATGCCATCCAGCCATCTCATCTTCCGTCATCCCCTTCTCCTCCTGCCCCCAATCCCTCCCAGCATCAGAGTCTTTTCCAATGAGTCAACTCTTCACATGAGGTGGCCAAAGTACTGGAGTTTCAGCTTTAGCATCATTCCTTCCAAAGAACACCCAGGGCTGATCTCCTTCAGAATGGACTGGTTGGATCTCCTTGCAGTCCAAGGGACTCTCAAGAGTCTTCTCCAACACCACAGTTCAAAAG
>NW_011494861.1:20016225-20016906 GCF_000754665.1 Bison bison bison
GCCACTGTTTCCACTGTTTCCCCATCTATTTCCCATCAAGTGATGGGACCAGATGCCATGATCTTCGTTTTCTGAATGTTGAGCTTTAAGCCAACTTTTCCCCTCTCCTCTTTCACTTTCATCAAGAGGCTTTTTAGTTCCTCTTCACTTTCTGCCATAAGGGTGGTGTCATCTGCATATCTGAGGTTATTGATATTTCTCCTGGCAATCTTGATTCCAGCTTGTGCTTCTTCCAGCCCAGCGTTTCTCATGATGTACTCTGCATATAAGTTAAATAAGCAGGGTGACAATATACAGCCTTGACGTACTCCTTTTCCTATTTGGAACCAGTCTGTTGTTCCATGTCCAGTTCTAACTGTTGCTTCCTGACCTGCATACAGGTTTCTCAAGAGGCAGGTCAAGTGGTCTGGTATTCCCATCTCTTTAAGAATTTTCCACAGTTTATTGTGATCCACACAGTCAAAGGCTTTGGCATAGTCAATAAAGCAAAAATAGATGTTTCTCTGGAACTCTCTTGCTTTTCCCATGATCCAGCGGATGTTGGCAATTTGATCTCTGGTTCCTCTGCCTTTTCTAAAACCAGCTTGAACATCTGGAAGTTCACGGTTCACATATTGCTGAAGCCTGGCTTGGAGAATTTTGAGTATTACTTTACTAGTGTGTGAGATGAGTGCAATTGTG
>NW_011494861.1:20017584-20028540 GCF_000754665.1 Bison bison bison
GGTCTTGATCTCTGTCTCCTGTACAGTGTCACGAACCTCAGTCCATAGTTCATCAGGCACTCTATCTATCAGATCTAGTCCCTTAAATCTATTTCTCACTTCCACTGTATAATCATAAGGGATTTGATTTAGGTCATACCTGAATGGTCTAGTGGTTTTCCCTACTTTCTTCAATTTAAGTCTGAATTTGGCAATAAGAAGTTCATGATCTGAGCCACAGTCAGCTCCTGGTCTTTTTTTTGTTGACTCTGTAGAGCTTCTCCATCTTTGGCTGCAAAGAATATAATCAGTCTGATTTTTGTGTTGACCATCTGGTGATGTCCATGTGTAGAGTCTTCGCTTGTGTTGTTGGAAGGGGGTGTTTGCTATGACCAGTGCATTTTCTTGGCAAAACTCTATTGGTCTTTGCCCTGCTTCATTCCGTATTCCAAGACCAAATTTGCCTGTTACTCCAGGTGTTTCTTGACTTCCTACTTTTGCATTCCAGTCTCCTATAATGAAAAGGACATCTTTTTGTGGTGTTAGTTCTAAAAGGTCTTGTAGGTCTTCATAGAACCGTTCAATTTCAGCTTCTTCAGCGTTACTGGTTGGGGCATAGACTTGGATTACTGTGATATTGAATGGTAATCATTATTAGCATTCTGCAAATATATATTAGGTAGCCCACTGTATACTAAGCATTGAAGTAATATAATGATGAGCTCAATAATGTTTGCCTTTAGGAGTTAAGACTCGGTAGGGGATATAAAATTGAAAGACCAAGAATTATCGGTCAAGACAGGAAAACAGTATGAACAAAAGATCTTAGGTAATTAAAAGTGAGAGACTAAGTCCTACTAGAGAAATCAAGAAGGCTTTTGTGAGGAGTTGGTATTCAAAATAAATAGTGTAGGAACAACTGAGTGGCCCTTTTTTGGGGGAAAAAAAAGATAAAATTAAATGTGAGATATATCTTTTACCTTACATGAGAGTAAACTCCAAATGGATTAGGGATCTAAGTGTAAAAAATAAACCATACAACTACTAGAAGAAAACAGAGAGGAATTTCCTCTTTACTTTTAACAAACACTCTTCTTTAATGAATGATTACTGAAAAGCTAGAAGCAAAAAAAAAAAAAAATTTTAAGACATGTCAAAAAACATCATAAAGTTAAAAGACAACTGACCGATGCACAACATATGGATATCAGCACTTACAAATGAGAGACAAATGATCAAAACCTCAACAGAAAAATTGAAAAAAGAGATGAATAGATAATTCTCAAAAACTATAAAAATTTTTCTGAACATACAAAAGCAACGTTCATACAATCAGAAATGCAGATCAAAACAGCATAGAGATACTACCTCACCTTTTAGCTACCAAAAACTGTCGAGTATGATAAATTCAGTTGGTGACGGGAAACTGACAGTCTCATATATTGCTGATGGGAATGCAAACTGGTGCAGCCCTTCTAGAGGGGATTTTAGCAAATCTACACATGCACCTCTCCATCCAGCAGTCCCACTTTTAGTGGTCTGCCTTCAAAATACAGCCTCCACCATTATGAAAATACATATATACAAGGTATTCCTTGCAGCATCGTTTATAATTGTAAAATATTGGAAGCAACCTAAATGCCCACCCATAAGAAACTAATTACATAAATTATATGTGCAAGGTAGAGTAATGGTCTCCCAAAGCTATACATATCTTAATATGCAGAATATATGAATATGTTGCCATAAATGGCAAAAGAAGCTGTTGCAGATGTGGTTAAGGCTGATGACCTCAAGGTAGGAAGAGTATCCTAGATTATCCAGGTGGTTTCATTCTATTAACAGGTAGTGGTGGTGGTTTAGTTGCTTTGTTGTGACTGATGCCTGTGACCCTATGGACTATAGCCTGCCAGGCTCCTCTGTTCATGGAATTTCCCAGGCAAGTAACAGGAGGCCTTAGAAACTGAGAACATTTAAGAGAGATACTACATTGCTAGCTTTGAAGATGGAGGAAGACGACCAGGAGCCAAGGAATATGAGTGACCTTAAAGTGCTGGAAAAGGCAAAAAACACATTCTCCCATAGAGCCTTCAGAGAGGAGTAAAGCCCTGCTGACACCTTGATTTTAGCCAGATGATACCTGTGTTGGACTTCTGACCTACAGAATAATAGTAAATTTGTACTGTTTAAGTCACTGAGTTTGTGGTAATTTGTTACAGCAGCAATAGAAAACTAGTACAGTGATAAACTGGTGAAATTAGAATTCTGTAATTTCAGTCAGTATGTCACTGACCATGGTTCTTGACCTTACTCAGTAGCAACTGGTAAGAAGAGACAAGAAGTTCAGGCAGGGCTCTATCTGGGCCCTGTTGGAGCAGGAGGGAGTGAAAGCAGATGATAATTTTCCTTGCTGTCTCCTTATGGGCAGGCAAGCAGGTTCCTTACATGGAGTGAGGGTCGGGGTGAGTAGAGGGGCTGAGCCAGAGAAGTGGCTTAGGTAGTCTGCCCACCCCTTTGTGGTGCTGTGTGCAGGGAGCATCCACAGTACCCTACTTTTGCTCCAGCTCCTCAGAAGTGGCATTTGGCCTTTTGGGCTTTTTGTATCTTGTTGTTCATAGTTTGCCCCAACTGCACATGTTACATGTATGCAGCTATTTTTAGTTCCTTATAGTTTTTTTGTATTTTGTTGCTGGAGGACATGCTTATCCAGGTGAAAGCACTGCAGCAAAGGGTCCCAGATGCCAGCCTATCTTAAGTATGGTAACTGTGTTAATTTCCTAGTTTTCATAATTATGTGCACGCTCAGTCACTAATTCATGTCCAACTCTTTGCGACCCCAAGGACTGTAGTCCGCCATGCTTCTCTGTCCATAGGATTTCCCAGGCAAGAGTACTGGAGTGTGTTGTCATTTCTTCCTCCAGGGGATCGACCCAGGAATGAAACCCCCATCTCCTGTGTCTCCTACATTGGCAGGTGGATTCTTGACCACTGAGCCACCTGGGAAGTCATAATAATTCTATGGTTACATAAGATGTTACTGTTAGATGAATCTGGACAAAGGGAAAACTCTTTGTACTATTTTTCCAAATGTAAAGCACAAAATATCAAGATTCCTTCCCTTTTCAAGATCCCCGCCCCACTCACCTCACTGAAATATTTATGTTAGTCACCATTTCTTTTCTGCTATTCCTCTGTGAATTTCCAATGGCTTTTAACTCTTGTTAAAAAGTAAAGACTTGTTTACAAAAATTTTTAGTGGATTTATTCTTAATGGATCCAAAATGGAAACATCCCAAAAGTCCATTGGTTGGCAAATGGGTAAGCCAATTTTGGTACATCTGTACAGTGGAATAAAAAGGAAGCAACTAATAACACATGCCCCAGTATGGATAAATTTCAAAACCAGTATGCTAAGTGAAGGACGACTCTTTACCACATAATTCCATTTATATAACATTCTAGAACAGATGAAACTATAGGAACAAATCAGATTAGTGGTTTCTAAGGGCTGAGGAAGGAGGAAGGGATTGACTATAAAGGGGAACAAATAAATTCTTTGAGTGATAGAAATATTCTGTATCTCAACTGCAGTAGTACACATTTGTCAAAACTCATCAAACTGTATACCTAAAAAATAGTGAATTTTGTTTATAAATTACACTTATATGAATATAATTTTTAATAGAAAAGATATATTTAAAACATAAAAAGTTGAAAATAAAAGGTTTAAAAACTTAACTGGAAGATAATAATCAAAACAAATATGGCATAACAGTGTTGTATCAAGTGAAGATAAATCTTTACCGTAAATTATTGGGGATAGAGAAGGTATGCTTTATATCTTCTAGTGGTAAGCATATCAATAAGTTATATTATGATGCTATATATAATTATGGGGCTTCCCAGGTGACACTAGTGTTAAAGAACCCACCTGCCAATGCAGAAGACATATGAGACATGGTTTTGGTCCCTGGGTCAGAAAGATCCGCTGGAGAGGGCATGGCAACCCACTTCAGTATTCCTGCCTGGAGAATCCCATGGACAGAGGTACCTGGTAGGCTACAGTCTGTAGGGTCGAAAAAGAGCTGGACACAACTGAAGAGACTTAGCACACACACACACACACACACACACACAACAATTATAATGTTATATAATACTATTTTACTTTTATATTTTAATATAATCTAATAATATCATTGGCATAGTTTAGATATAATCAGTGCATATATGTTCACTCTATTAACTTCTGTGCTTTTGTATGTTTAAGAGTTTCATAATAAAAGTTTCACTTCCTTTAACAAAAGAGAATCATTGGATGTGTGTCAAAAATCCAATCTGCTTCACACCAGAGATTCTGATTCATCAGCTCTGCGCTAGAAAAAACAATTGTAATTTATGATAGAATCTTTTCTTTTCCTCTGTGATGCTCAAATTTGTAGACAAACAAAAACAAAACAAATAACCCTACATCAAAAAGCCCCACTAGAGGAGAAATTACTCACACTGAAGCTGCTTATTAACTATAAAGCACTTTATAGCTGTTTATTGTTTTGCTATGATCCTTGTTACCTGGAGTTTCCCTTTCTGTTTAGACTTCCAACAAGTGGAAGATAAACTAAGTAACATATTATAACTGAAAAGTAAAGTTTGACATTTTCAGTTACCCTTCCTTTTCCTTTTTCCTTGTTAGCTTTCTACAATTAGATTTTAGTTAACATTTATCAAACATCTACAAGTTCCTAAGTTACATTAAGAGAACAAGCAAGAGAGTCGGTTATGTATGACATAGCCCTTCTTAGATAATTATGAACCATAGTAATATGAAGAGCTAAAATATACAAAACACACAGAGACTAATTTACTCATTAAACTGAAACTTAAAAAGCAAGAATAAAAACAGTTCTCACCTGGTTTCTAGAAGGTGGCATTTTCTTGGTATGAGTCATAGAACATTTTAAGGAACTGCTATTAAAATTACTTAATCACCTAGAATCATTTAATCCCTTTTGTGGTCACTGGTACGGAAAAGTCTCAAACAGGATTAAAGCAAGGTTCTGTTGCACCCCACTCTGTGTGTGTGTGTGTGTGTGTGTGTGTGAGAAAGGTGATGACATGTCTCTCTGCTGCCTCTGTGTGTGTGTGTGTGTGTGTGTGTGTGTGTGTGAGAGAGAGAGAGAGAGAGAGAAAGGTGATGACATGTCTCTCTGCTGCCTCTCTATTATGTCTTAAGGGAACAGCAGCAGCGCTAGGACACCCGCAAGTCAGTATCTGATTACCACCACTGAGGCTTCTGAGAGCGGTTGCATAGCAGCAGTTTTATTCCAGTTACCAATCATGCCCTGATAGCCAAGTTCGGTCTTTTGGGGGTTACTCCAATCTGTAGGTGGTGAACAACTTTTATCCCTATCTTAACATTCACCAAGCTCCAGAGAAAGACACATTTGATTTTATCTCTTTCACTGGCTGTTGCTAATTTTAAGCCTTATTTTGACAAAAAAAGAATGAGTATCAACTTCTTAATCTAAGTCATTTTAATTGTATCAGTTGCCATGAGAGTGTTGTTTAAAACAGTATGCTTTTTACTATTTTTAAGAAGTGTAAACGGTAGCAAGAGCATTTCAAAGGAAACTTGGATGGGGTAGGATTTGTTTAAAGGGTTTTATTGGTGTTCTTTCAGACTAGGTTTGAGTCATTTAGAAGGACGAAATCAAGTTTATTTGTAGTCTTCTCCTTTGTTTGCATTTATGCTATGGGATTTTTAGGGTACATTTATAGGAGTATCATTTACTCTCCAAATTAACATAAGACATAGATATCATAACTTTATGTGAAAGAGAGAGAGAGATTTTCCTAACTGGTATTCATCTATTTTAAAATTTTATATTTGGATTTTTTTTCTCAGTAATCACAGAATCAGTTACATATAAAAGTAACTTCAGTAGGATTTCAATTTTACTCTAGTTTAATTTTATAGATAGGAGCCTTAGGAGCAAATTTTTCTACATCAAATGTCACATTAGTGGAGGTTTTTAATTTGTTTTCTTTTTTCCTCTCATATTTTTGAATTGTCGTATTGCATTTCTGTTTCTTTATGATGTATAATTCTATAATAAGATACATGTAGAAATTAAGTATAGTGTACATTTTTGAACTGTAGTGTTGGAGAAGACTCTTGAGAGTCCCTTGGACTGCAAGGAGATCCAACCAGTCCATTCTAAAGGAGATCAGTCCTGGGTGTTCTTTGGAAGGAATGATGCTAAAGCTGAAACTCCAGGACTTTGGCCACCTCATGAGAAGAGCTGACTCATTGGAAAAGACTCTGATGCTGGGAGGGATTGGGGACAGGAGGAGAAGGGGACGACAGAGGATGAGATGGCTGGACGGCATCACCAACTCGTTGGACGTGAGTTTGAGTGAACTCCTGGAGTTGGTGATGGACAGGGAGGCCTGGTGTGCTGCAATTCATGGGGCACAAAGAGTCAGACACAACTGAGCGACTGAACTGAACTGAACATGGGAAAATGCATTATAGTATAGTGCTTAGAGTATTCAAAGAGAAATTAGAATGTGGAGAATTAGGATAGTATTATGGTTAAAAAGCAAGAGTTCCAGAGTCAGACACCTGAACTTGAAGTTTTACTCTGACACTTGGCAGCTCTGTGACTTGGGAAAAGCCAGAGAACGTCTCCATATCTCAGCTATTGATAGACAGTGATCAACTGTTCATGAAGAAAATGAACTGCTCATATATTGCACATTCCTGCTTAGAATCATATTAAAGTTTCATAGCTGAGAGTATTTTTCTAAGAAAAGCAAATACTTATTTATGACTGCTTTGAATGGTCTTGTCTCTCATTGTAGATTTCCTTAGAAGTCAGAGCACAAGGTGAGGTCCTTACAGTGGCCTCCAGGATCTACACAGCATACTGCCTACCCCACTCCCCAGACCAGCACCATCATGCTACCTCTCTGACCTCATTCCCCACAACTCTTCTTACTGCTTTCTCCATTCCAGTCTAAGTGACTTCTTGACTCTTTTTTGATCATACCAGGCATGCTTTTGCCTTAAAGGCTTTGCCGAGCCTAGTCACATTGCCTGGAATGCTTTTCCCTTCCAGTATGTGCTGGAAGTACCAAGGCTGACTCACCTCCTTCAGATCTTTATTCAATATAATCTTCATGAGGTCTGCAATGACCACTTTGTACTCCCAATCCTCTTTACACAGCTCTGTTTTTAATAGTGGTTTTCTCTTGAATCCCTGGTGGCTCAGAGGTTAAAGCATCTGCCTGCAATGCGGGAGGCCCGGGTTCAATCCCTGAGCTGGGAAGATCCCCTGGAGAAGGAAATGGCAACCCACTCCAGTATTCTTGCCTGGAGAATCCCATGGAGGGAAGAGCCTGGTGGGCTACAGTCCATGGGGTCACAAAGAGTCAGACACGACTGAGCTACCTCACTTTCACTTTCTTTTGCTAATTTACTTTGTTCTTTGTTTATTGTCTGCTTCCTTCCACTGGTATGTAAGATTAATGAAGAAAAAGAGTTTTGTTTGTTTTGTTCATTGATATATCTCAAGTGCCTCAAGTATCTGACAAATAAATATATGAATAAATGAAGCTTTTTCAGTACTAGCATTACACTGGATTTAAATTCTGACTCCTCACCTATAAACTCTATTACTTATATCAAGTTATTGAATACCTACTTTGTGGAGTTGTTCCATGAATTAAATGTCACCACATATTGGAAAGCACCTGGCCAGTGCTTGATAACCCAGGAGGCCTTCAATAAATTCTTTCAGCCAACAAATGTTTACTGAACACTTATGATATACCAGGTATCACTTACAGGCACTGGCATATATCACTGAGCAAAATAGCCCCAAATCCCTGATGCTATGGGAATTATTTCTAGTTTGCTTTCCTTTCTTCGTTGCAGTAGTTTCTAGAAGGAAAAAAATCATGATTTCACCAACCTGTTCAGTAGTCTCTCATCCTAGATTCATTTCAATTAATACTTATAGGTACCCATTTTCCATTACTTTAAAAGTACTTTTGCATTCAGTTATCTTATTCTTTGAGATGGCCTTAGGAAGAGAAATTTTTAATCCTCATTTTACCTCTAAGAAATCTGAAACCTCAAAGTTATGATTTCTCCAGTGTCATTCACCTAGGAGAAATTTGAGCCAGGATTTGAAGCCATACTTCCTGACTCAGGGTTCCCTATTCTCTCCATGGTGGCACTTTTACCAGAAGCACCATGATGGGTTTTATTCATTCCACTGCCTATTTAATTTCAGTTCTACAAACATACATTGGGCCCCTACTAGATGGCCAGATACCAACCTTGCCCAGGAATGCAAAAATTGTTTAGTCCCTGTCCTGAGAAGTTTAGAATTTAATAGAGACGACTGTTAACACATCAGTGGGTATGCAGCGTGCTAAATGTAACACTGGCTATATTTATAGATTCTTGGAAGCACATAGGAGGGACAATTAATCTAAACAGTGTCAGGGATTGCCAAAATAGACACCTTAGAGGAGATCATGGCTCAGCTGAGTCTGAAAGGATGACTTAAACTGGGAAAAGGGAAGGAATATGAGCAGTAGCAGAGAGACGTGACAAATTGGAGGCTTTTAGAGTTGCTGGTGTCTAAAGCACTAAGCAGGGAATGGCTGGGGATCAGGCTAGAGCAGTTAGTATCTACCAGATGATACTACATGCTTAGAGGTAAAACCGTTACCAGGACCATTCTCTTAGGTAGCTTTAGGTCAATTATTCCCATCCACTCAGCGGTAGCTAGGGCTGTTCACAGTACAGAGCCTACTGACCTGTATATAAGGAATTGCTCAGAGGGGCTTGTGGGCAAGAGGACATACCATACACTCTGAGGCTTCAAAGAGGAAATAATGTTGCTGGAAGGCTCAGTGCAACCTGGTTGGTCCAGGCAAAGGTATAGAAGGAGCCAAGCTTTGAGCTAAATAGTCTTCTCAGATGAAAACCATAGTTCAGTTATATCAAGGAAATGAAAACAGAATTTTGTAGTAGCTTCTACTACCTCACCAACAACTCTGGGCCGTCTTACAATTTCCCTTATCTGTATTCTGTAAACAACCATAATTTTAAGGTTTAATCTCTGTGATGGATTTTAAGATAGATATAGCATTATCAGTTCACTTCACTTCAGTTGCTCAGTTGTCTGATTCTTTGCAACCCCATGGAACATAGCATGCCAGTCCTCCCTGTCCATCACCAACTCCCAGAGTTTACCCAAACTCATGTCCATTGAGTCGGTGATGCCATCCAACCATCTCATCCTCTGTCGTTCCCTTCTCCTCCTACCTTCAATCTTTCCCAACATCAGGGTCTTTTTAAATGAGTGAGCTCTTCGCATCAGGTGGCCAAAGTATTGGAGTTTCAGCTTCAACATCAGTCCTTCCAATGAACACCCAGGCACTGATCTCCTTTAGGATGGACTGGTTGGATCTCCTTGCAGTCCAAGGCAATCTCAAGAGTCTTCTCCAACACCACAGTTCAAAAGCATCAATTCTTCAGTGCTCAGCTTTCTTTATATTCCAACTCTCACATCCATACATGACCACAGGAAAAACCATAGCCTTGACTAGACTGACCTTTGTTGACACAGTGATGTCTCTGCTTTTGAATATGCTATCTAGGTTGGTCATAACTTTCCCTCCAAGGAGTAAGCATCTTTTAATTTCATGGCTGCAGTCACCATGCAGTGATTTTGGAGCCCAGAAAAATAAAGTCAGCTACTGTTTCCACTGTTTCGCCATCTATTTGCCATGAAGTGATGGGACCGGATGCCATGATCTTTGTTTTCTGAATGTTGAGCTTTAAGCCAACTTTTTCAGTCTCCTCTTTCACTTTCATCAAGATGCTTTTTAGTTCTTCTTCACTTTCTGCCATAAGAGTGGTGTCTTCTGCATATCTGAGGTTATTGGTATTTTTCCTGGCAATCTTGATTCCGGCTTGTGCTTCCTCCAGCCCAGCGTTTCTCATGATGTACTCTGCATATAAGTTAAATAAGCAGGGTGACAATATACAGCCTTGACGTACTCCTTTCCCAACTTGGAACCAGTCTGTTGTTCCATGTCTATTTCTAAATGTTGCTTCCTGGCCTGCATACAGATTTCTCAAGAGGCAGGTCAGGTGGTCTGGTATTCCCATCTCTTTCAGAATTTTCCACAGTTTATTGTGATCCACACAGTCAAAGGCTTTGGCATAGTCAATAGATGGAAGCAGATGTTTTTCTGGAACTCTCTTGCTTTTTCCATGATCCAGCGGATGTTGGCAATTTGATCTCTGGTTCCTCTGCCTTTTCTAAAACCAGCTTGAACATCTGGAAGTTCATGATTCACATATTGCTGAAGCCTGGCTTGGAGAATTTTGAGCATTACTTTTCTAGTGTGTGAGATGAGTGCAATTGTGCAGTAGTTTGAGCATTCTTTGGCATTGCCTTTCTTTGGGATTGGAATGAAAACTGACCTTTTCCAGTCCTGTGGCCACTGCCGAGTTTTCCAAATTTGCTGGCATATTGAATGCAGCACTTTCACAGCATCATCTTTTAGGATTTGAAATAGCTCAACTAGAATTCCATCACCTCCACTAGATTTGTTTGTAATGATACTTCCTAAGGCCCACTTGACTTCACATTCCAGGATGTCTGGCTCTAGGTGAGTGATCACACTAGTGTGATTATCTGGGTCATGAAGCTCTTTTTTTGTACAGTTCTTCTGTGTATTCTTGCCATCTCTTCTTAATATCTTCTGCTTCTCTTAGGTCCGTACCATTTCTGTCCTTTATCGAGCCCATCTTTGCATGAAATGTTCCTTTGGTATCTCTGATTTTCTTGAAGCGATCTCTAGTCTTTCCCATTCTGTTGTTTTCCTCTATTTCTTTGCATTGGTCGCTGAGGAAGGCTTTCTTATCTCTTCTTGCTATTCTTTGGAACT